>NC_057801.1:289128678-289151058 GCF_018294505.1 Triticum aestivum
GGGGGTTCGATGAACAGTGAGCGGTGGCGTTGCCTCTGGATGAACAAGAACCCGTGGTGTGGAGGGCTGGATGAACAATAGATGGTGGAGCGGTGGCTGTGGAGGGGTGGTTGAACAGGACCCCATGGTGTGGAGGGTTGGATGAACAGTAGACGGTGGAGGGGTGCCCGTGGAGGGGTGGTTGAACAGTAGCCGGTGGAGTAGCGCGCGATGAAGGCTAGATGAACAGGAGCCCGTGGAGGCTGGAGGAGGTCGACGGTAGCCCGTGGAGGCTAGAGGAGGTCAACGGTGGAGATGAATAATATCCCGTGGAATCCCGTTTTACAGTATGCCACACCCCTCCGGATGAACATGACCCCCGTTTCGACCGTAGCGCTCCAACACAAGTCCTTTTCATCCGTTTTGCGGTACGCCACACCCCTCCCGATCAGCAGGACCCCTGTTTCGACTGTAGGAGGTCTGTTTCCTCCGTTTTGCGGTATGCCACACCCCTCCCGATCAACAGGACCCCCGTTTCGACCGTAGGAGGTCCGTTTCCTTCGTTTTGCGGTACGCCAGACCCTTCCCGATGAACAGGATCCCGTTTCAAACGTGGCCAGTCAAACACAAGGCCGTTTCCTTCGTTGTGTGGTACGCCAGGCCTCGTTTCCATCGCCTGTTCTGTCCAAGCCCTCCCGATGAACACGACCACGCATTCCGTTCCAACCCAGCCGGTTGTCTCCCACGCGTTCCGTTGCCTCCCGATGAACACGACGCATTCCGTTGCCTCCCCATGAACACGATCCATTTCGTTGCCTCCCCATGAACACGACGACGATGTTGTTTCTCCGTTCCGACCCAGCCATGTACGTATGCGCGAGTAGGCATTCGAGACCCTGCCCGTATGTACGTATGTGGCCGTATTTTCTTTCTTGCACCCTCGCCGTTGTATGTATGTGTACATGCTATGTGCGCACCTCTACAACGACACGTGCGTGCCTCTACAACTACCAGTATGTACATACACGTTCGCGACCAGGTGGGTCCCGATTGTCAGGCACTCCTTGCCTGCGAAGATGTAGCTGGTGGGTCCCAGCAGTCAGGGGGGCGAATCGTTTTGGTTTTTTTTGCACGGACGCACTTCCTTGCGTGTGAAGGTGTAGCTGGTGGGTCCCAGCAGTCAGGGGGGAAACGTTTTTTCGCAAAATACGGTGGCCCGTCCGGTGGGTCCCCGCTGTGAGGTGGAGGAATAATAATTTTCCGCGTAATAAGGAGGCACTTCCTTGCTGCGGCCGTGAACCCAGCTGTCAGCATCTCCACATACAGTCCATGTTGACCATGCCGCGCCGAGAGCACCAGGGCGGTGGACGACGGCGAGGCCTAGGAAGGGGACGACGGGGAGCCGTGGAAGACGTGGCAGTGCAAGCCCGCGCCGAGAGGAGTACGAGGGTTCACTGGTTCGGCTGCGGTGTGAGGCTACCGTCGCTGCAGGGCCTGGCTAGCGGTCCGAATAGTAGGGGCGGTGCGGCCTCCGCGGCAGCACATCCGGCCACGGGAGGCAGGAGCATGCGGCACGATCGGCGCTGCTTTGGGCGGCTGGAGCAAGAAGACCAGAGGTTGAAGAAGCACTACGGCCGTTGGATGGACATCGTAGGGTCACTGGAGCTAGAATCATTTATATTGACTAAGTTGACAAAGCCCTCCGTCCCTGTCAACTTAGTAGGCCCACAAGTCAGCCTCCCACCAAGGTGGGTCCCAGCTAGCAGGGGGTATTCATTTTCTTTTGCGTAATAAGGAGTCACTTCTGGTGGGTCCGAGCGGACAGCAGGGGGAACATTTTTTTCGCGAAATACGGTGGCCCGTCGGGTGGGTCCCAGCAGTTAGGGGCAAACATTCTTTTCGCGAAATACTGGTGGCCCGTCCGGTGGGTCCCTGCTGTCAGGTGGAGGAATAATTATTTTCCGCATAATAAGGAGGCACTTCCTTGCGGCTGCCGTGGACCCAGCTGTCAGCCTCTCCACGTACAGTATTCTTCCGATGGAATTCGGTCGTTGACCACATTGACCATGTCGCGCCGAGAGCACCACGGCGGTGGACGACGATGAGGCCTAGGAAGGGGACGACGCGGAGCCGAGGAAGATGCGGCAGTGGATGCCCACGCGGAGAGGAGTTCACTGGTTCGGTTGCGCTGCAGTTGCCGCAAAATAACAGGGGGTGTGGGTGAGTGGAGTGGAGGGATGGCTTGGCCAGCGGTGGGAGTAGTATGGGGGCGGTGAGGCCTCCGCGGTAGCACAGCCGGCCACGAGAGGCAGGAGCAGGCGGCACGACCGGCGCTGCTTTGGGTGGCTGGAGCAAGAAGACCAGAGGTTGAAGCAGCACTACGGCCGTTGGATGGACATTGTACGGTCAGTCGAGTTAGAATCGTGCATATTGACTAAGTTGACAAAGCCCTTCGTCCCTATCAACTTAGTAGGCCCACTATACTAGGTCCCAGCTAGCAGGGCGAGTATTCTTTTTTTGGGCGTAATAAGGAGGCACTTCCTTGCGTGCGAAGTTATAGCTGGTGGGTCCGAGCTGTCAGCGGCGGTAATGTTTTTTTTGCGAAATACAGAGGCCCTTTCGGTGGGTCCCAGATGTTAGGTGGAGGAATCATTATTTTGCGCGTAATAAGGAGGCATTTCCTTGCGTGCGGTCGTAGACCCAGCTGTCAGCCTCTCCACGTACAGTCCACTTCTGATGGATGTCATTCATTGACCACGTTGACCAGGCCGCGCCGAGAGCACCAGGGCAGTGGACGACGGCGAGGCCTAGGAAGGGAACGACATGGAGCCAGGGAATACTCGGCCGTTGTTTCCCACGCGGAGGAGTACGAGGGTTTACTGGTTCGTCTGCCGTCACCGGTGATTAACAGAATGTGTGGGACTGAGGGTGAGTAGAGGGATGGCTAGGTCAGCGATGGGAGTACGGTGGGGCGGTGAGGCATGCGCGGCAGCACAGCTGGCCGCAGGGAGGAGGGAGCAGGCAGTCCCGCCGGCGCTTGTTTGATCGGCTGGACCAGGAATTGCAGAGATTGAAGAAGCACGACGGCCATTGGATGGACATCCAATAGTATACAGGCCATCTGTGGAAAGCCTCAAATCTGTGGAAAATAGCATACATCCCATCTGCCATTATTTCAAATAGTTTACAGTCCATTTGCTAATTCTTACGGTTTTTTTGGAGCCCATATTCTTTTTGTTAGCATTACAGCCCATATTGTGGCCACGGTTAAAAAATTATACGAAATTTTGCATATGTCAGTGCGGTCTGAACTATTTTTAATCCCGAAATTTCGAGTCACATTCAGACTAATTTTAAATATAAATGTATATCATATAAAATCCAATAAATTGTCCACGTATAAAAATCAATGCAATTTAAAATCTCGAAATGAAACAAAGATATTTGAAACTAATTGCTGGTTTGATGTGTTTTAAAAATGTACAACCCATTTCTCATTACTGATAGGACATTTTCTTGGCCAGCCGAATGAAGCTCTCCTCGTCTTGAAAGATTTGCAGCCCAAGAGGCTTGATAAAGTGACTTACTTGACAAATCACAAAAAAACTGGGCTAGCCATTTTCAAAAAGAAAAAAAAACTACTAGGCTGGTCTGTGGTAAACATAAAAGAAAAGGTTGTCTAGACAGGCCAGAGTGTTCCGCACAGCCCAGTTGAGACCCTGCTTCCATCTCAAAAACAAATTTGATAAATGCCACTCCAATTGCGATTCATAAAAATGCCACTGCAATTTCCAAACTTTGAAAAATGCCACTGCAATTTTTGCAAACTTTGAAAAACGCCACTGCAGTTTGCAAACTTTGAAAAACGCCACTCCAGACATGAAAAAATGCAACTAGAAATGGCATGAAATGGCATTTTTCAAACTTTGGAAATTCGAGTGGCATTTCTCGGAGGAATTTATCAAATTAACCCAAAACAAAAATAACTGGGCGAGTTGCTGGGTCCTTGGTGTCAGTCGCTCGTTGTGCAATTCTCTCGTTTATTGACTACATTGACAATGGCATGGGACCCAGATGTGAGAAATCCACTAGGAGGAGCCATTTTTTTATTGGCTTGAAATAAGGAGGCACTTTCTTGCATACTGCCATGACCTTGGCGGGTCCCTGCTGTCATCCTCTCCACGTACAATCATCTCCTGATTGTGTACTCGTCAACTTGCTAGGCCCACAAGTCATCCTCTAAACCTGTGGAGGACAAATACAACCCATTTAAAAAATAACAACCCATTCCATATGTTCAAACGGAAAGTTCAACATTCAGAGCAAAGTAACAGGTCTGATCCACATATAGAGTACTGAACTTCCACATTGACAACCATCGTAGTCAAGTTAACTATCTACTCCCACTACACAAGTACTAACTTACTCTTAGCTAACTAGACGATGCCGGTGGTTCACGCTAAACGCCGGCACCGGCGTCCTGCGCCTCGCCTCAGACTTGCCAGAGGTGCGATAGGGAGCGTTGCTCGCGCGCGTTGGCCCTTTCCATGCCGGCGTGGTCCACCGAAGCTTCGGCTTCCAAGCGGGAAACCCACTTGACGAGCTGGTAGTAAAAATTGGCGTCACGATCGCGTGCGTGCCCGACAGCCTCCAGGGCTATTTGCCGGGCGCCGACCTCCACGTAGTCGGCCCAGTTGCGGGCGCTCTGCTCGCGACTCAGAGCGTCGGTGCGCTGCTGCTCCATGTCCCGCTGGCGGCACAAATCGGCGATACACTGCTCCTCTGCCAGTTGGTCGCGCTCCAACAACTCCTGCTCCTCCGCCATGCGGTCGCGCTCCAACAACTCCTCGATCTGCGCATTGCCATCTAAAGACAGATAGAATGCCTCCTCCCTTCGTCCGCCTTCCGGTGAAAAACCGAGCACTAGTGCCGGTGGTAACCGCCTCCGGTGTCGCCTACCGCGGACGGGCGGGGGCATGGCGGACATGGCGAGCGATGTCGGGCCGGTGGGGGCTTATGAGGATATGGCGAGTTGGGTCACAGTGGCACTTGAGAAGGCCGGGAAATAGTACTTATAGGGGGAAGGTAGCGCGATGGTCATCGGAATTCAATGCGTAATGGCTTAGCGCGCCAGCTTGCCGTGGAAAACTAGGGAAACTGAATTTATGACTGTGTCGTCCTGTCCCGTCTGGGTCGCATGCCGGCATGGCGGTCAAACGAGTGCACTCGAATCATCTCCCTCCTTGTCAATAATGATTTCACGGATTTAAAAAGCCCGTAACAATTAAAGCGTATCTTTTTTCGCATCAGTTAGCTACCTTAATTACGGCCGGCTGCATGCAGGCACTCAGAATCACTCGCAGGCAGTATGCGAAGCAGCATGCAACGAGTCGCAGCCGAGGGCACGCATGCAGCCACTTAAATCGCTGGAATTAATTAGGCTTAAACTTCTGCATGCCGTTAATTATTGCCATGCCTTGGTCTTGCTACTTTGCTCACGGGATAATAATCCCGAACGAAGGGAGTACCTTGGTTTGGTGAGAGGTTTGAATTAAGCCCTCCAAACAAGAAAGGAGGTACTAGTACGTGCGTGATCCGCTATTTATTCGTTTAGGATCGAGTAGGTCGTTTCTTGAATTGAGCCCTGCAAACCGGAAAGGAGGTAGTACGTGCGTGATCCCCTATTTATCCGTGTAGGATCGATAGTGTAGCTTGTCAGTTTCTTCAGAGGTAGGCATTTTTATCCGTGTAGGATCGATAGTGTAGCTTGTCAGTTTCTTCAGAGGTAGGCATTTTTATTCAAAAAACTGCCACTTCGCATCTTGCATCGCAAATAAAACTGCCATGAGCGCATTTGTAGGCTAGCTAGTGATCGATCAGTAACTTGACACACTGAGCGAATAGAAATAAGTAACTGTTAATGCATCTCAATGATTCACAGATCATATACAAATATGTAGCTCCAAAACAAAGATCAGCCACTTCGGATCTTGCGTCGCAACTAAAACTAACTAGTACGATTCCCATACATAAGATCAACATGTTAATGCATCTCAATGATTCGCAGATCATATACAAATATGTAGCTCCAAAAGCAAAGATCTAGAAAAAACATCTGTTGTTCCTACTAACATGGATGCTTCTAGTGGACAACATTCAGTACAGACTAAAAGACAAATTTGTATGTGAAGTCTACAATTCCTCTTTCAAACGTAAGTGGTTTCACCAACAGCTAGAACCATGAGAATGAACCACACATGATGGAGGAACATCCACTGCAATATGATTTGGTCTTCTCTCGATCACACCGCGAGACTATTTTCAGAATACAAACTTTAACTTAGGGAAAATGATGCCCATTGTATAATCAGACCAAAGCAATGAAGCACCTAGTGTTGGCCAGTAAATAGTATAGTACTACTTTTCTGCAGTCCATGAAGTGACTATCCAATCTTTGTGTCTATTTTCAAATGGCACTACATGCAGTGACTATACTATTCTCTTGTGCAGTTCAACCAAAATTGCGGACACTTTGTTTGTTTGCCAAATAGCAACGGGCAGACATCTCTGTCTGCACAAATATCAAGCAGCTAGTAAACATATACCACACCATGTTCGCAGTGATGGAAGAGGTGAAATCGATACAACCAAAATTGAGCATCCAATCATTGAATCATGTCCTGCACCTCCAATGTAGGTCCACCCTGCCAATAAATTCACATGCAAACCACTAGTATTACTGTCTAATGAAAGTACAAAAAGAGTAGCAAGATAGTAGCAAACCATGTACCTTCGTAATGAACAGCTCATAGTGCCACCAATTGGATATAAAGGTTTGGAAAAAAACATGCTCCTAATGTTGAACCAGCTGAACTTTTTGTGCAGCTCCACTAAAATCGAGCATCCCTGTTTGCATAGATATTAAAAGTGTGATTACTACAAAAGTGGCACTAGTTGAAGCATAGACTCACAAATATAAGCATTCCAATTTCTTAATGGGAAAAGGTAGCAAGACTGTTTCTAACCACCTGTTTGAAGGAATAAATAAAGCAACATCGGCTGATGTCAGGAAGGCATACATAGTTTTTTCTGAAAAACTGAGCCATTCCTAACCTTTCCTCTTCTTTTAAGAAAATTTTGTGCAGTTCTACTAATATAAAATGCCATCACCGCCTTGACAATTTAGTGACACTGTACAAAAGGAAATGACTTAACATTACATCATGATGTCGGGTATGTAGTAGACATGCATTAGAGACAAACATATAGACCTCCTCCGATAACATAATGAACACTAATTTTAACAAAGGTGTGACTAGCTTTACCGGGATAATTTGAGTGAACTCTACACCCTTTGTCCCTTAATATAAGACGTTTTCGCGATTCAATTTAAAGTACCCACACGTCTAGTATTTAGAAAAACAAGTAGTACTTTTCTTAAGCACATATCTGGGAAAGCTTGCCACACTTTATTTATGTCCATACGCTAACGCAACACCATTCGAATACTACAAATATACACAAAACTAGTGGCTAGTGCAATAGTGGAGTAGTTAGTTTATTACAGGGTACAATACAATGGTTTTACTGAACATATTTCAATGAACTCTAGCACTAGAAGGTTTCTATAAGAATTAACAATACAAATGTAAAGGTAACAAGTTTCAGCATTGGTATACTAGCTGTGCATGAGCATTAAACCAAATACAGAAGTCTAAAGGTAACTAGCATTATTAACTAATGACAGTATAAAAAAATTGCAAACCATGTACCTCCAAGGTAAATAATATATCGAACTCGGGGGGACCTTAAAAATTGCTATCCCAATCTTGATAATCGATCAAACATAAGAACTTGTTCGAACGAATCAAGAGAACAGCTGGAGGAGGAGGTGCCCACTCTTGACCTTTCCTCTTGTCTTCATAATTGTGTGTGCAGTTTAACCAAAATAAAATGACATCAGCGCCTTGGCATTTTGGTGACACTGTACAAAAAAATTAACTTATCTCATGAAAGTGAGGTATGTAATCTATAAGCATTAATAGTGCAAAAATCTGAAGGTAGTAACAAGTTTCATCGTTGGCATACTGGCTATGCAACAACATTAGAATGCCTTAGCTGAAAAATCTTTAATACATCCACAATCAATAGCTAACCCTAAAATGATCTAGTGACATTAAATGTCATCACTTAAATTTATCTGTGGCATTAGACTGAGAGCGGCATTAGTTAAATGTGGCATCACTTTAGCAGTAGCATTGCTTGATTTGACTGCTGGCGTTATACTAACAGCAAAAAAAGAGGCAATAAGAGCATGGGAGGCCCATTCGGACATTAGGCGCACCAGTACGATGTACCTCAACAGACGCAGAGTGGTGAGGGAGGTATGGTTGCCCAGAGCAACAAATATCAAGGCAGCATATGTGGATTACGTCCCATTTTTGTTCTCTTTAGCCACCTTTTTCCTATGTGAGGACAACTAACCGATCGACCTGGTCAATCTCTATTGCGTTGTCATGCCTTTCTACCCTTCTTCAACCAAGAGACACGAGACTCGTTCCTTAGCTACTGATTTTCCCTTTTTCAACCTAGATGCGGGTTCGATGCCTACTCTCTTGGACAGTACAATCTCCCTTCCTTTCCTTATTCAACCCAGACATGCATTAGTCTGCATGAAGTAGGGTTTCCTTTAATAGTGCAAATTATGGTTTTTGTCTGCGTGGCCAGCAGAGCAGAGGACAGAAAATTGGGAAGATGGTGGAGTGGAAAAAGATCCACATGCAACGACATGCCAGATGGGGCAATAGAACAAGGGTATGGTTCGAAAAGAGGTAGCATACCTGAGGGTCGGCGGGAAGTGGCTTCACTCGTGGTCGTCGTCCTCCGCATAGACTACGGCAGCGAGCTTGGGGACGGAGGCCATCCTGCGCGAGCGCTAGGTCTGAGAGGACGGCCTTGTCGTCAGTGCATGACCTCGCTCGCCAACGACGAGTGTGTCAACACTGCACGTCCTTTTCTTCCCCGGTGGATCTATGACCACCGGTGAGGAGGGAGAGAGGGGCCGTCTTTTTTAGATCTGGAGAGAGGGTGGTAGTGTGAGAAGCAAGTGGGCAGCCCTTGGCAAGAAAGCGCTGAACCTCCAGCCTATATATCTTCTTTATACTGCTAGTACTGGAGGTGGAGTAGTGGTAGAGTAGTTTTTTTTTCTCTCCGTACAGTACCAGTTAGTCGTGCTTCAAAACTGAACGACACGCCATTAAAAAAATAAAGGTCGATAACTAATGCGGCACCTCGGGCCAACGCGGCCAGATCGCATTTTGCATGAGAAATTACACACCATGTTTTGTTGACATGTGGTCCCGTTCCACATATCAGTGAGACGACGGCGAGTAGTAGGAGTATTTCTGAACCGACATGTAGGCCGGGGCGCCCCTTCATGAACCATGGCAAACTGGCAATCGTCCACTGACTCTTTGCCTTTCCCTCTCGATTTGGAACTGCCGTCGCACGCTCTTCCTCTCCCTCCTCCATTTTCCTTCAGCCCTTCACCCTTTTATCTGCCATTATTCTATCATCATCTCCATGGAGGGAATAGGACGGAAACGACCCCGTTATTCTTGCCTCAATCTAAAAGATGACGTGGTGGAGGAACTAATTGTTCGGTGCGACGTCATCACCTCGGCTAGCATGGCAGGTTCATTCAAGCCCATTCTTGACTCAACTAATAACATCATGACAAGGAACTCAAGAGTCAAGGAGGGGTTTGATCTCCCATATCTTCTTCGCCATGACCCTGATGACTGGCACCGTCATGATGGAGGCCTCGCCCTGTGCAAGTTGATGCCGCTTGATAATGATACGTATGATGTTAAGATGCCATCGCTTGAGGGAAAGGCTTGGGCAGGTGGAAATGGAGATTGGGTTGTTTACATTGGGTCCAACTGCGAGTGGGAACTTGTGAATGTGTACACTCGTGACCGGGTTCCACTTCCAAAAATCTCAGCAGACTGCCCAGAGGTTGAGCACACCGGCATTGTACGCACGTTCAAATACAATCATGGTGACTGTCTTCTACGGAAGATAGCAATTTCTCAAGTCCCCAACCGCTCTTGGAATTACAACAACTATGAAGTTGTTGCTATCTTCGACAAGCTTGTCACCGTCCTCATTGGTTTAACTGGATGGATATTGCTCAAAAATCAGTTTCTGTACACGGATGAGTACTGTGATGCAATTCAATACGAGGGCCTTGTGTTTGCTGCCACCACTCGTGGCACTGTTTTTGCATGGCATCCTTGTTGTTTCGGTACGTTTGTCTTCCACCATAATTATAATTGTTTCATCCACATGCATGCGGGTTAGCAAGTTTTCCTTTAGTGCATAGTATCTTAGATTAGTATCATAGGTGGTCTCATTTATTGCCATGCATGACACATAGTAGCATCACATTTCTTATGTTATGGTATCTACCTATGTTAATATAACCATCTCTCTCTTCCTTAATTGCCTGCCACATAAGCATGTTTGCGAGTCCCAAGTGCATGATACTACTTATGTTACCCCCACTATGGCCAGCCTTACTAATTAACCTTCTTCTTGTGTTTCCAAGGTCCTGTGAACATTCCACCACCTATACTTGAAGATTTTTATAACCAAGGGGGAGATGATGATGGTGATGATCACGAGCATGAGGACGAGCAGCGTCCATATACTATTTGGCGACTGGCAACTAATTCCGATGGATCACCTCTTCTCGTGTGTATACAGCCCATTGATGATGTTACTGCTAAGGAAGCAGGTGTAGTCTCCCAGGGTCGCACTCTCCGGACCTATTCCAACACCCGTTGCATGGTATTCAGGATGGATACTAGTGTGCCAGTGCCAACTACTTCTCCCTGGTATAGAATTGATAGTCTTGGAGAAAACTCGCTCTTCCTTGGACAAAACTATCGAATGATGGTGAAAGGCGATCCAACTGCTATTGACACAACATTACCACCATTTATGAGAAGCAACTGTGTCTATACCTCGGACATTTGGGTGGTTCCCTACCCTGGTACTGATATAGTAGGCCGCTTCAGCCTCGATGATTAGTCCTGAATTGGTCTCCAGATCGATAATGGATGGCCCGTCCCAGAGAATCACTTGTGGTTCAAAGCAAGTGTTTCCAACGCCGAGGAATGGTTGAGTTGAAGTTCATTTAATTGCTTGTTATTTGTTGTGTGGTGAAAACTATAGTATTTAAAATGTATCCTCGTTGTCGATGTGGGTTGATGACCTGTTGTATGTAATAAAATGATATGCCTGTGATAAACTTACTAAATTTATGAATGGCCTTCGAGTTGCTTCTGTGAGTGAGTGGTGCGACGAGGCAAAAAAATATTTTCTGAATACATAATTGTACATGCATTGCAATAGGTTATCGGATGAGGCCAATCAACAATAGTAGTACACTATTTGTACTAGCTTCACATGCTTCGCGCATTGTGCGGGTGTTTTTACTGTAGCCATACTGTACTACGTAACCAGCACCTCGAATCCTCGATAGTAGTAGTACAATATAATAGTAAGTACTAGTAGGAGTAGTAGGGTGGCATGGGCCAGAACAAGCATTCACGTCCAGGAGTACGGCACACGCCACCAGCACGACTTCCATCTGACACCATATTTCTTGGAGTCCGTGCTAGAGCAATCTCTTCAACCTCATCGTTTCTCTAACTCAGCCGATAGTCGGTTTTCTTAACTGCGGTCCCACTTGTAAGGCCAACTGCAACGCACGATCCCAAATGGACCTCCATTTTGCACGAACCCCAACGATAATTTTGACTAGAAAAGCAAGACCAAAGAAAACAAGAACCACAAGAATACATTTTACTACTCCTGTAAGTTGGATTAGTTCCTTCTCAATGCAGTCATTGTTGATTTGCGGAGGATCGATCTTGCGTGCTTCTTTCTTCTTCGAGTGTAAAGAAGTAGACGTTGCTTCCTCGCATCTAGTCTCATGTCTAGCCTCTATTCTAGTACTCCCTCCGGTCTGTTTTTCTCTGCGTCTAAGCAGCAACACGTATACCAAGTAGGAGTATCAACAAGTGCACTAATCTCATCTATAGCCTCTGTGCTAGCTAAAAGTGATAGAACATCTACTAAATTGCGCTCTATCAATATATGGATGTACTCTTCTTCCCAATACAAAAACTTGCATCCATTCCACTCCCTCCGTTGCACAATACATGCCTTCTATTTGTCAAAATATATATGTACCTAGACATATTTTAGTATATAGGTACATCCATTTTTGGACAAATGGAAGTAAGTATTCTGGAACGGAGGGAGTACACAATAAATTTTTTAAGTTAGCACAACTAGTCTAATATGAGAGCACAACCAAAGATTTGGTCGGGTTCTTCCTCCTTTTGCCGACATGTGGGACATCCAACATCCAGGTTGTGTCATGAAAGAAAATAGAGTGGTAGTTGAAGCCACAAGATGTGCATCTTGGGTTAAACTATAAATAGAATCTTACTACTCTTGAGCAACTCCAAAAGCGGCCACCGAAGATCTTTCTTGGATTTGTTTTTCATCACCAGCACGTCGAGGTGAAAGATGTGCAGGTTCAGTGGGTCTGCCTGCATTTTCACTGACATCTGGGACCGCATGTGAGCAAACAGACGATGGGCTCCGCGCGTCCGCTGGCTGGCTGAGAAGAGAGATAGAGGAGGGCTGAGCACGGACTGCAGGAAATTTGTTCTACGTACCTCGATATAGGCTCGATATAGTGGGGTGGCATGGGCCATAACTAGAATTCACGTCTAGCAGTACAGCACACGCCACCCACACAAGTCCCATCCGACACCAATTTTCTTGGAGTCTGTGCTACAACCATCTCTTCTCCCTCCTGTTTTCTCAGCCATCGCGCGATGGGCGGGGTGGGGGTATGCCGATAGTCGGTTATCTCAACTACGATCCCACTTGTAAGTGAAAATGCAACACCGAACGCATTCCTGCTTGAGTGGCGTGCCGGACCAACCGTGTGGGGGTGCGACGCGAACACGGCAGGCTTTTCCTTTTGAACTCGTAACTTGTAAAATTTGGTTCTGCTCCATGGCGCGAATGATAGATAGAAAATAACGATTTTTCCTATAGTAATGAGAAGTTTGGTTCTGGTGCCATTCATGCATGGAGTACGTACGAAAATTATGAAGTTGATGCGAAAGGTAAGATAATTATTGTAGTATCATATACTACTACATGGATTTTACGGAAAGATAAAAATACATACAGATCCATCAACGGCATCCTGACGCCCTAGTGCGCTAGGTCACCAACCGACGTGTGAGGAGCAACAGCTTTGGTGGCGAGCTCAACGTGCTTTTGAACAGTGCCATCCAAGGTTGCCCTGCGGTCCAAGAAGGCCAGTGTCCTATTGTCCTCCTCTTGCATGCGCATAGACGTGGGTGATTATGTCGATCGTGTCTTGCTATGCCAGGCGCTGTGCAGCGAGCGCGACCTCGAGGTGGACATTCTCCAGCGCGACGGCGGGCAGTCGCAGGGCCACCAGTGCGTCGAAGAGGTTGTCACCATATTGGCTGTTGAGGGTGGCGGGCACCGCAGAGCCTGGGCGCGTCGGCTGGAGGCTTACGTCAAAGTCGTCCGCGAGCTTCTTGACGACGGTGAACTTGTCAAGGAAACCAACGAGGACCTCGTCGAACAAGGAGACGAAGCTATCGTCCAAGAGGCCCCTCTCCCTAGCGGCCTCAAGCAATACTACCTGGAGACGTTCCTCGTTGCCGGGCCGCAGGCCAGCATCGTGGACCATCTGTCACAGCCGGCTGATGCTCGCGCTCATCGCCTCCATGGGCCTAGCTTAGCTTCTACTACCTCCGTCCTGGTTTATTGGTCCCCATTGTAATCTGTGTCAAATTTTGACGACGGATTTAACTAACAAAATGTTTATGCATGTTACTAAAAATTTTATCACTGAAAACAGTGTTCAAATACGAATCCAAAAATATAATTTTTGTTGACATGCATCAACATTTTGTTAGTTAAATCTTTGGTCAAAATTTAGCACAAACTACAAAGGAGACTAATAAACCAGGACGGAGGTAGTAGTCAACTGATCTTGCGATTCGTGTGATCACTCTTGCCCTTGGTTAGCTTGCGTAGGTGCATAGGATTTCGTACTACTCCTCGGCCCTCTACTGCACCTTCCTTTGGCTGTATGATAGGTGGGCCAGCCACCCCCTGGGCCGACGTGTCATTCACCCAAAGGCAGTTGACGTAAGTCAATGAAGCTGCGCCCGCCTCCGTGCCGGTGCAGTATAGTCATCTCACCGGACCTCTAGTTGGGGCCAAACAAGAGGAGTTTGATGTTTACTGGTTTATTGGTCCCCTTTGCATTTTGCGCCAAGTTTTGACCTTTGATTTAACTAATAAAATCTTAATGCATGTAAACAAAAATGTTGTGTAAGTTACATTACGAAAACCAAATAATCCCAAAACACTTAAGCACGGTGCATTAACTCCCTCCTTGTTTCTTATTTCGTGACATATCAACCACTGAGAGATGTGGGCCGTGCATGCTTTCAATGACTTGAGACTACCAAACATGACATGCAGTGTTTAGTTCATTGCATGTAAGCCTATTAGTACTCTAGTTAGCAAAAAAACATTAAGTTCTCTCGCCGATAGGAATAAAACACCATGTATTTATTTACAGAGGGAGTAGTACATTTTTTGTCACATGCATTACTAGATATTGCTAATCAAATACTAAAATCCAGATGGACGTGGTAGTACTCCTAAATCCAGACGGTGGTGCTACTAGTACTAGTAGTAGTACTACCAATGTAGTACTCCTAGTAGTACTAGCACTGTACTACCCATTGGTCAAATTATTTCGTGATGCTCCTCACAGTGAAGTGACAAGACCCTGCGCCGGAGATGACACCTGGGTATAGGCGCCGTGTTCGGCATACCATAGTGAGCCTCACCGTCTGCAGTCACTATCATCCTGGCTGTAGAGCTAGCCTGCTTACAACTAGCCCTGTTCGACATAATTTCCCGTGCGTAGATGCCAGTGCATTGCACGGAACACCAAGATTGGGGGTGGACGGCTTCGACAGCGGCCATCGCGCCAGATTTTTCCATGGCCTTCTAGATGTGGTGGGGAGGAGATAAGGCTGATTGTGAGAGACAAGGAGATGTTTGTAAATAGGGAACAAGTGCGGGCATCTTTTTGCAAAAATGGAGAAGCTTGGTTTGTATGCGTCAGATCTAGATCCGACGGCTATTGGTGAAAGATGGGAGGCATAACATCATCACCAACTCAGGACCTGTTTGATTCGCAGGATTTTAAAAATGTAGGAATAGGACACGGCAATATTACAAGTTTCAAACTGATATTACAAATGTTAGGAGTAATGCTGCACCTAGGAAGAGGGAATTACTAGGAAGTTTACGTAAGAACTTTCATTACTTTAGGTGGATGCAGCGTTATCATACAAACTAAAATCCACCGCCCTGACAAGTTACTAATGGGCAAATAAGTTTTCGAGTCTCTGGCAACTTGATGTTTCAAAAACAAATTCAGCTTCTGCGGAGACTTTGTCATTTAGGCTTAGACGCTTGCAGTGATCAGCACATCATTCATTGTTGCGCCAGAGAATGCCAAACCTCATTACCTTGAGCACACTTGCCTCCAGAACAAAGAACCTGGCCAATTTAATCTCAGATGTGCTGCCTTGGTAGTCGATCAAATCAATTTCTGTAAGATGGAGATCAAGGCATTCGATGAGATTGTTATAGTGCAGCACATTTTTCACTTTCGGGTCTTTTTTTATCTGCAAAAGAAGAGAACATATTAGAGCAGTTGGCTGCATAAGATTGATGTGTCATCAAGAGGTACCAATATCATTCTCTCATACGATAGGCTTGGCTGGCTACTGATATTTTTTCATTCTCTCTCTCTCTCTCCCTCTCTCTCTCTCTCTTTCTGTTTCCTCTCATTTAACTAGGAGCACGTGAAGAGCTTGGGCATTTATTGCCTTCCACTATGTGGTTGATGCCATATTTCGCAAAAGTATGCCACATAGTACGCATCAATGTCAAATCAAAAGATTTTGGCACCGTTCTCGCGATGTGAGAGAGTTGGCACCGCTGTGCACACAGACCCAGATGTATAAACAAATCAATCAAACCAACTACACCAGCCTCTCACTCTCCCAAACAAGTGTTTTTTTATTGCCTTGGTCCTCTCTCTCTCCCATGCAGTGTTTTTTCATTGCGTGAGTTAATTTGGCACCGGAGCAAAGTAGGTGATCCAGATTGGGGCACCAGGTGGGCAATGGAGGGGCATCAATGCCAAATGCATCACAAGTGAATTTGGCACGTGTTTTGGCCTACATAGCCCACTTTTGTACTCCCTCCGTCCCAAAATTCTTGTCTTAAATTTGTCTAAATACGGATGTATCTAGTTACATTTTAGTGTTAGATACA
The DNA here is from genome assembly GCF_018294505.1 of Triticum aestivum. Taxonomy (NCBI): domain Eukaryota; kingdom Viridiplantae; phylum Streptophyta; class Magnoliopsida; order Poales; family Poaceae; genus Triticum; species Triticum aestivum. The sequence continues at coordinate 289,145,155 of NC_057801.1, forward strand.
TCCGTATCTAATCAGATGTAAGACAAGAATTTTGGGACGGAGGGAATACTACCTCGTATTTAGTATAAAATTTTGACCATAGATTTACCTAAGAAAATGCCAATGCATGTCACTAAAAATTACACCATTTGAAATTATTTTCAAATACGAGTCCAACGATATAGTTCTTAGTGACATGCATTAACATTTTGTCAGTTAAATCTATGGTCAAATTTTGATACTACAAAATTGGAAGAGTAAACCAGGACGGAGGTAGTATTTGCCCTTAGGGTAACCATAGAGTTACTGGAATAGTCTAAGTTACTTTCCAATATGACTAGCCTAGGCTACTATAGTAGTACAACATAAAAATGATGCAGGTGATCACATGAGAAAAAATACTAAAACATTTCATTCAGTGTAGTGCGTAGATGTAGTTTTGAACACTACACTTGTCATCGTAATTTGGGAAAATTACAAAAAAATTGAGCTACGTTGTGATTACCATTTACTAATAGGAAAGAAGTTTCACCTTGATGAGTGGCTTCTCCGTGCATGGAAAGCATGTAAGGAATCCAAAAACTTGATCCAGATTGGGGCCGATAGATTTTAGTGCTAAGATCTTCACTGTGCGCATGGACTGGGTCAAGCTTGTGGGAATCATTTTCTGGAAGACAGTCGTTAGTACATCAAGAAGAAATTTGAAAATGTGAATTTCAAGAAGGTGGAGAAGAAGATGAGTGTTGTACCTGAACGATTACGGATCCAATAAAGAGTTCGGAGAATTTGGCAAACGAGTACACCAACGCTGTCAATTTCGGCGCGTCAATGACCCTGATTTTTGTTGGACCTTCTAGATCCGATACAAGCAATCTCTCAAGGAAAGGCGCATTCTCAATGACCATAACGTCGAATAGCTGGAGTGATCTCTTCCCAATTGATGTCTTGTTGTGGGGCTAGCAAGACACATAAATCCATCGGAGATTCGTCGAGGCGATGTGGAGGCTAATGAACCCGTGGATCTGCTCAAGACGAAGGTACTCGAGCGTAGTACAGCTGCGGAGCTGGTGCTCCATAGCCTTTTTCGAGATGACAATGTCAAAGAGGTTGAGCTGCTTGAGTTGAGAGAGAAGGAGGGTGGGCGCGGCATTAATCTGGGGAAGATAGCAAGAGCTGAAGCTGGCGTGGCACAACGTTGGCGTGAGGCGGAGCGCGGACGGCGACAGAGAGCGACATCGTCCAGCTTCAAAGCTGAGCTCCTCAAGCTGATCTAGGGCGGGGGATAAGAACCACTCGTCGAACTTGGGTTGGACCTTGCAGTTGGGACTGAACATGCGGATGTCAAGGCGTCTGGCTGGCCCAGGGTGCGATGAAAGGATCTTGGAGACTGCGGCCATGAGTTTGCAATCCCCGTCGCAGAGGCAGCTGTCGACGATGAGGTTGAGGGGGACGCAGCGCCAGAAGGGGCGTCACTGCTGTGAGAGCAAGGCGGTCCGCACGGCAGATTTGGTGGGGAGGAGGCCGATGATGATGAGCAGCATGTCATCGAGGAGGCTGTTGATGAAGTCCAGGCTCACCGGATGCGGTTTTGGCTCGAGCGGCCTCCGCTTGTTGGCTGCCTCGCTGTCCATATCAACCGGCGGCGACGCCGGTGTACACATGTGCTGGTGTGTGTTTTGTGCTGGGTGTGCGCGAGTGCGTCCTTCTGTGCATGCCGCCGCGCAGTGGTGAATTGTGCGCGAGTGCGTCCTTCGCATGCAAGAAGTTTGTCCTCAATGCGCCCTCAATTCACTAGCGTGCGGGGTGCTACCCCGAGTGGTTTCAACTTTGTTTACTTCACCGCGTGTCAGATGGGCCTCTAGTTTACTTATTTTCACCCACTGCCACATGGGCCAGCACACCAAGATACAGAACACGAGCTGACAACGCAGCATGTGGATTGGTTGACCGGTCAACTAAACAATATACGGAGCTATACACTGACACAGTGAGCGTATAATCCATCGGTATAGAGAGTTTGAGTGAGAGGGGAGGCCCGTGAGAGATAGCAGAGAGAGAGAGAAAGAGCTACTCCCTCCGTTCGATAATGTTGTTACAACATTTTTTTAAAGTCAAACTTTTGAAACTTTGACCAAGTTTATAAAGAAATTACTTATATCTGCAATACCAAAGATAAATGATAGTATGAAGTAAGTACATGTTGTGATGAATCTAATGATCGTTCCAGATGTAAATGTTTTTCTCCACATATACCTGGTCAAACTTTTCTAAGGTTTGACTTTTCAAAACATCCATATGCTTATGGACGTGACAGAGTCCCTAACGAGAGAGAGAGAGTGAATGGAAAAAGTGTGTGTGCATGTGTGAAAGAGACATGGACAACACACGATAAAAGTGGAGAAAAGGCGTGCGTGTCTTATGCAAACATATCACACATGCATCTTCGACAACGGAGGCAAGGTGAGGAGATAATGTGTGGTTGTTTGGAACCGAGAGAGGAAGAGAGGTCGAGAGAGACGTACGGAGAAAATGCAGACATGGGGAGGAGAGAGTGTATGTTTGTCATAGAGAGATCCCCTAGAGATCGTGATGGGACTACACGCGTGGGAGATCGAGTGACAAGGTGTGTGCGCGATAGAAGATGCCCCGAGAGATATCAAGATAGACGTATGGATGGAAGGAGACAATACGTGTGTTCCTGATGGATAGTAAGAGATAATCATACTTAGGAGGGGGGGGAGTTCTTGAGCCTATGGCCCTGTTTAGATATTCTAACCCAGTTAGAGGTTAGATTTAGATTCTAACCCTGAACTAACCCTGAACTAACTCTAAGTAAAGAGGTGTTTGGATGGCAGGGTTAGATGGAGCGCGGATACGGCGAGGCACCTTCACGGGCGGTGCGAGAGGGAGGGAGAGGACGAGAAGCTTCGAGGAAGTGGGGAGGGATCTGCTGCAGGGAGAGCGAGAGAAAAAAGTGTTTATTAGTGGTCCCGAGAACAACTAAACCAAATAAGCACCTCGTGGATGGGTTAGTTTTTTTGGATGGGTTAGATGCATCTAACCTAAACTAACCCTCCTGTTTGGATCTTTTTTGGTTAGTTGACTCCAAACTAACCCAAACTAACTCTAACCCATGGATCCAAACAGAGCCTATGATGGAGTGAGGGATTATGGTACTTAGGGGGGTGCGTGTCACATGGAGAGAGAACAAGGGTGAAGAGTGTTGGATGGGTCTATATGTATAGCATGAGCGAGACTTGTGTATGTGTGAACCAGGGAGATATAAGGCCAGCTTTGCTTGCATCGTGAGCATCTTTTGCGTGGCCTGGGGTTGTGGCTGGATTTCATGCACGCTTGTTTGGTTGATACCCTATGAAAAAGAAAGCCCGCCTGGGCTGGGATCCCTTGCACTTTAATTAGCCTGGCTGAACTCCAGACACTGCAAGTATCCTGGCCCAAGCGACCGATTTCGAACGCCTGGCCGTGCCTGGTCGTGTGGCCATGAGGCTAATAGCAACATGGATGGATATTAGCATTAAATAATTGATGCATGGATTGACTGATGGGATGTTGATGCTTTTCCTGGCTCAGGCATGAACCAAACGCTTCAGCACCACACAAGCCTGGCCAGGGAGAAATATTGTACATCTCACGTCCACACCAGGCAGTACCGGCCATCAAGTCATGAGGGTCAGGTCATGAACCAAACTGACCAATAAAGTTTGAGAGAGATTGAGGAGCTCCGATAAGGCTGAGTGGTGCGTTAGATAGCTGAGAGGGGGAAAGAGATATTCCATCCGCTCTATAATGCAGTGCATGTAAATTTTTTAGAAGTCAAACTTTGGAAACTTTGATCAGGTTTACGCAAATGTTATTTATATCTACAATACCAAAGATACATCATACAAAACTACATCTCATGGTGAATCTAACGGTATATGTTTGCCGTACTAGATGTAATTCTTTTTCTCCACGTACCTTGTCAAACTTTGTGATCTTTGACTTTTCAATAAATCTATGTGCTGTGGACGGAGGAGAGTGCCTCAGTCGAGACAGATCAAGTGCGTGTGAAGGAGAATGAGTAAGTGTGGAAAAAGAGTATGTGTGTGAAAGAGAAAGTGACAAAAAACGATAAATTAGAGAGAGTGTGTGTTTTTTCGTTTCTTATGCGAACATATCACGCATGCATCTCCGAGATGGAAAAGCGAGGCGAGGAGATACACGAAGATAGCTAGTGTGTGATTGTTTGCAACGGAGAGAGACACCCCTGTAGCACATGTCCGATAGAGGTCTGGGCAACAAGGAAGAAAGGTTGAGAGGGACAGATGGATGACATGGACGCATGGGGAGGGAGAGAGGGTGTGTTTGTGATAGAGATATCCCCTTGAGATCGTGAGGGGACTATATGGGTGGGAGATCGAGGGAGTGCGTGCATGATAGAAAGATACCCCAAGAGAAATCGAGATAGACCATGCACATGTTTGTGATAGCTAGTCATATACATATAGGGGGGACTGCGTGTGCCTACAATTGAGTGAGAGACCATCATACTTGGCTAGATGGGCATGAGATTGTGTGTGTGTGCGTGTGAGATGGAGAGAGAATGAGGGAGAGAGATAGAGTTTTAGATGGGCCTATCGAGTGCGAGTGAGATATGCATGTGTATGTGTGACCCAGGTGGATGGAGAGTTTGAGAGAGGGGGCGAAGAGCTCCGAGATGACATATTGGTGCATGAGAGAGTTACGGGCAAAGAGCCAAGGAATTTGTGTGCGTACGATGAGTGAACCCAAGATATCTAGCTTGCACTAGCTAGAGTATCATACATAGTGTGCGAGAGAGACCTATAGATGGTGTATATATGAATGCGAACTAGAAAGACCCCCCCACACACACAAAGAGAGAGAGAGAGAGAGAGGGAGAGGGAGAGGGACCAACAAGGTTTTCGTGTCAGATACATACGACAGAATTGAAGATTGTCGGCGAGAGAGTGAGAGAGAGAGAGAGAACAGGAGTCCGGGAGAGGGGGAGGTCGCGTTTTATGCATCAAAGACTGATATAAACTATGTTTCAATATAAACTTGCATTCAAATATTTAAATTGGAGAGCATGTTGTCTGCAATCCACACATGAACGGATATATGCGTATATCAAACAAGTTCATTAATTTGACTTTCAGCATGTCCATGGAGTACTATAACACTGTACAACATACTACTCGATTGAGGTGTTCAATTTTGGATTTAGTTCACAATTTTGACCTACTGAACGGGCTAGTTCATTGAATCGAGATATTTCATTTTGGTTTTGATTCGCGTTTTTGAGTGGGTCAACTATTTGTCATATAGTAAATAGCTAGCAACGAGCATGTAAAAACACATTACTCGCGAGCATCATCTCTCCATCTAAAAAAGAAGTGGCAAGCTAATATTTCAAAATTTGATTCGAATCGACTTGGTAAGGTAGACGTGGATGCTCGTTCTCCCAAAATTTGAACAAACCATTAAACATCCTCTCTGCTCGGTGGAATTCGCCCGAGCAAATAAATGGGAGACGCGAAATTACCATCCTATGTGGGACACACATCAATTGGCCCATAGTACATCGAGGGTAGGTTCGTAACTTCATCCTAGCGCGCCTTCTCCTCGGCCGTAATGACATGCGCCGAATAATTCATAAACCATGGTCGGAAAAACACACTCTCCTCGCCCGAAATAGCTCGCGCCCACTATTTCAAAACACGCTCTCCTCGCCCGAAATCGCTCGCACCCACTATAGTTCAAAACACGCCCTCCTCGCCCGAAATCGCCCCCGCCCACTATTTTGGGAGAAGCAAGGTTACTCTACTATCCCCGACCCTCAGTACACAGACCCAGGCCGAGAAGCCTATAGGCAAGGGTAGCACTGTAACTCCCCCTCACATTTCA
>NC_057801.1:289151562-289159428 GCF_018294505.1 Triticum aestivum
ACCTTCTCCCCGGGAAGCTCCCTTCTCCCGAGCGGCAAAACCTCAGCCCCACCTCCATGGCGCCCCCACCGCACCAATTTCATGGACACCCTCCTCCCTAATGCCGGAGACGCTGTCCAATTGCCGTCGTGCACTGGGCCGTGTGCCTCTTACCCCGTGCTGCTGGTGCTGCCTCGACAATGGACGCGTGAACCGTACCGGAGCCAATTCACCCCCGCCCTTGTTCACGGCGCCGGAGCGGCTCCAACTTCGGATCCGTCCAGAGTCCTAACGCTGCTTCCGCGTAGCCATCGACCATGGCGACATTGCTCTTTCCCTGCCGCCGGACTCCACCGCAACTGCGCCGGCCTCACCAACTTGGCAGGTGGCACCCTCATCCGAAATCACTTTATTTAGGCATCAGTTGTCTGAATTTTTATTCTGGGCCAATCGATTCCCAATGGGAAGCATCACCCCTCGAGGCGGCGGAGCTCCTAGGCTACCGGTTGGCTGGTGTCTAACGTAAGGGCGCGGGGTCGCAAGTTCACCGCAGAAGCAGTGCTTAGATGGCTATCTTTTAGAGTTGTGTGGGTTGAAGGTACTGCCGCTGCCGGATCTGGATGACGGGGAGTCTTTGTGGATTGGCCCAAGGGCGGCGCAACCACGGCAGTGCGGTGGGGTGGGGAGCGGGGTTTTGGCCGGGGCCATGAACGGCGGAGGCAGGCTGCTCTGCCGTTGGTTGCTGGCTCTTCGGGGAAGATGCCGAACAGTGTCAACCGGGAGGCACAAGACGGCCATCAATCCATCCGGCGTAGATCAGACAGTACCAAAATAAAATAAAATCGTGTGACCCCAATTTAGTCTTCATTCAACAGACGTGTGACCACTCTCGTACCTTGCTGTTGATCTCTTAGTGTATTTCTTCGGATCAAAGAGATATGTCGTTCTTAACATTATGCGTTATCTACATCTTCAGACACATCGTCTTCCGACTCACCGCAGCTGCTCCAACAAGGTAAGCATACACCAGAAGGGAGCTATAGTCCCCATTCAACAGTTCCCTGCATCGAATGCGTGACATGGACAGCCACAACAACTGAAGGGCCTTTTACAAGTCAACACATGAAGCTCACTCCTATGCATGGCAGCCAGATAGGTTGTACCCTCATCTTACTTGTGTGCAACATTTATGGCTTTGTTATTCATCTAAGCACGGAAAATAGATCATCACATTTCACTGTATATTCATGCCAATCTCTTACGGGTCTTGTTCAGGAGTTCACGTTGTTCCATAGTTCCGCTAAGATACTTGTTCTTTAGGTAACGCTGTTCCATAGTTATCATCCATCAGCCAATGCTATCCGACAGGCTGGTGATTATAGTATTATACCACTTCTAGTATTACCTATGTTGTTCTTTAATACTTTTGTGTGCCATCTAGTTAATCTCGAGTACAAACGATACATATTCTGTAGCTTTCATCTGTGTTCCCCCTTTAGTTTATGAGACCTGTTGCTGCTAGTTAACCCCAGTCCTACTATTTATGTCATCTCCTACATGCACTCATTTAAATAAATCTAACTACTAGTTGTCTTCCATGAATGTCAGATATAATTGCACACACTGATATATCCACAAGAACCTCACGGAGCAATGTAAAGGCCAATAAACTTGATGTCAATGATTCCCAATATGATGGAACATGTAAAGGTAGTTCTTCAGAAGACTTGCAGAAAGATGATGAATCCTCTTCACCCCACAAGGTCCTTGCTCTAACTTGGCCTGTGATATGGGTACAACATGCATATAATGTCCTCGAGTGTATCTACTCTGTTGCAATGCCATGTGCTTAGCATGCTGATCATGCATGTAAATATGTCATGCCTTCCTGTTTTTCAGTACCTATTCCATTCATGATATCATGTTTTCAAATTCAAGTACTGTCATTCTACTCTATCGCAATGCCATCTGCTTAATTTGGACATCATGCTTCTGAATATCTTATGCATCGTTATTCATCAGTATGTACTTCATCTGTCTGCCATACCATGTTTTTTTACATTGAAGTACTGTTCTAGTGCTCTATTGCAATGCCATCTTATTTTCCCAATCATACACGTGTATGTTGCCTTAGTTATTTCTATACGTATTCTGCTAGCATATAGTTTTACATTCAACTAGTTTTTTTGCTGCGTTGTCCTGTCGTATCCCTGGCTCTTACACCATACTCCCTCCGTCCGGATTACATGTTGCCGAAATGGATAAAAACGGATGTATCTAGAACTGAAATACGCCTAGACCCATCCATTTTTTTCCGGATGGAGGGAATACATGTCAATATGTCATGCCTTTCTATTCTTCAGTACCTATTCCATCTCTCTGCTGTCGCATGTTTTATAATTAAAGCACCATTCTTCTATACAAGGCATGCAAGGGGAAGACGACTATGTTAGAATCTGAAGGGTTACAAAAAAGGCCTTTGCAAAAGATCCAAACGCCAGGAGATAATAAACCAACTCATGTTTTTATAGATACTGCTCCAGCACAGAGAAACCCAACTCTAGTCCAGCAAAAATATGTCAACTCAATTCTAAGAAGCGTGTGCGTATCCTTGCAACATGAAAATTTATAGCATGCTGATCATATTTTCTACATGTTTCTTACCCATTTCTCTTTTCGAAAATAAGCTTAACAGATAGAAGAATTTCTGCAATTGTATCATTTATGAGGAAAGATTCTTGCAGGAATTCTCCGTGCTCCAATGTAGATGTAAGTACCTGATGTATATCACTATATTTTTACATCAACATGTATTTTGTTAATCGACGTGAATCCAACCTTTATCTGATCTAAATTTAGTTGTAGCAAAATGTATGATTAAAGGCCACAATGTTGACTTTTGTAAGGAAAACTGCCTGGTAGTTTTGCATACTGAGCTGCATGAATGTACTATCTCATATCACGCACATTACTGAATTGTAGTGCTTCTCTGGTTGCCCATTCATTCAGTGTGTCAATGTTGCTTTCGTACTACCTTACCTGGCTGATGATAGATGTGCCATATTGTGTTAATTTGGTGTAGCTTAGTTGCCCAAACATTTTTTGTGTCAATGTTGCTTTCCTATTATCTGACTTGGCCAATGATAGCAATGCTAGTGTGTTAATTTTGTGCAGGCTGCTGAAGATAAGAAGACAAACTCTGAAAACAGCAAGGCAACCCCATTGTTTCTTTCCAGTAAATCTAGGCCAGGTAATATGGCAATAACTCATGATTAATCTGTTTGGTTCCCGTCCTAATTTATGTTATGATGAAGTGGTCGAGACACTCTCCACTATCAATAATACAAGCCTGCAAAAATCTCCATCTGAATATGTTCAGTATCCTCTATCTCGAATGCAACGGAATAAATGTATGTTTGTGAACCAATTAATGGCTGAAGCAATGATGGAAATGGTGGATGAATCAGAGGTGTAGAGTCCTGCGACACAACAATTGATCAATGTTTTCAAAGACAGTGTAGCAAAGCAGAAAGAACTTGCCCACATGCTTATGGGCGTCATCTGTGCTCAGGTTGCAGATTGTGACGTTGTAGATGGTTAAGTTCTGCTCATTTATTTGCACCGGCATCAATCTTTGATTGCCCAGTGGATGTAATTTCCTGCAATATATGCTGGATGTGCAACGTTATTCCCTATATGCTGTACCTTTGCGTGATCGGTTTTGGTCCTGTGCATAATTGCTCAACGTAATGGGCTCAAATTATCTAATTTGGCCTAAAGACATGTATGAACTTTAGTGGGCCCATTAAGTTAATGGGCCGTTACTAGGCTGAAAGTTAATGGTCAGCCATCTTACCTCCTGGGTCGTTAACAGGCCGACATCGAAGCGGGCAACAGGTGGCCCTAGTTTATTTCACGGGTCGTTAACATGCCGTTACTAAGTTTGGGCTACATATGGCCCAACTATACTGTAGGCCTTTAGCAGGCTGAAAGAGACAGCGGGGCTTGTACTGGACCATGAAGAGCATGGGCGGCTAAGAGGCCAAAAGTCAGGTCGTATTGTAAATGGCCCAACTATGTTGTGGGCCTTTAGCAGGCCGAAAGAGAAACCGGGCTGGTATTGGACCATGAAGGGCATGGGTCGTTAAAAGGCCAAAATTAAGGTCCAACTACAAATGGCCCAACTCATTTATGGTCCGTTAACAGGCCGAAAGGCGCACAGGGCCGGGAATTGGCCCAACACTTAAATGGGTCGCTAAAAGCACAAAACTCAGGTCCGACTACAAATGGCCCAACTGATTTATGGGCCGTCAACAGGCTGAAAGTGATACCAGGCCAGAAAATTGGCCCAACACTTAAATGGGCCGCTAAAAGGCCGAAACTCAGGTCCGACAACAAATGGCCCATCAGATTTATGGGCCGTCAACAGGCTGAAAGACACACTGGGCCGTAAACTAGCCCAACATTTAAATGGGTCAATAAAAGGCCAAAAGATGTACATCCTGAAAATTGGCCCATCCATTAAATGGGCCGTTAAAAGGCCGAAATCTCATTGGGCCGATATTGAGCCCAAATATATAGCGGGCTGTTAACGGGCTCGAACTGATGATGGGCTGCAATGGTGTCAAATCTTTAACGGGCCGTTGATGAGACGAATTGACACATCTCGTATGGGCTGTGGGCTTAAATGGACCTGACACAAGTAGGCCTTATATGGGCTGACCTACTAATTTTTACTGGGCCGGCCTTTTCACAGGAATGGGCCTCTGTTGGGCCGTGCCACGTGTCGACGTATCATAGGCGCCTTCCGTCCAATGAGTGGATGACATCTGTCCCAACGATGAGCCGACACGTGTTTCCTCCAGCCAATGATGATTTTACACACGGAAAATCCCCATTGGTCGGGGCTGTTAATGGGTTATCGGATCCAAAACACGACCCGATAGCTTAACGGCGTTCCATTATGGTGGATGCCACGTTTTGGTCACCCTTCACGAAAGCACTTCTGTAACACGCGATTTATCATCATGGAAGTGGACACTTCCGTGATGATAATTTTGGTAATGGCATGGAACACTTCTACGACAGCACAGGTATGACTATCTTGATTCTGTCATAAAATCGTCATGGATGTACATGCATGACAAAAAACGCGACCTACTGTGACAAACACGTATCATCACGGAAGTGTATTTTTTTTGTAGTGGTGGGTGGTGGGTGGGGGACGAATTTCTTCGTCATCCGCTTCCCACTTGAGCCGGACATAGTTCGGCCAAGAATCTCCCGACAAGGAAAGAGACCTTAATGAATTTAACACATCACCCAAGGGCGAGTGCTGAAAAATATCCGCGGAGGTGAACTCCATGACTGGTGCCCAATCAGATTCGATAGGCACAGATGTACGCGGTTCGAATCCTATAGCCGGAGACGAGTCCGGGGGTCCGATGACACCACCCTCACAGGAGGTGGGATCAGTGTTCGGCTCCAACGCCGATGAGTGTGTGGCCTCCATGGCAGGGTCCATCCACCCGTCCTCGGAGGGCGCGATCTGCTCCGGATTGATTCCCGGGGCCTCTGCAGGTTTGATCTCCCGAGCACTGTCTGATGGAAGATCTAAGTCATGCTCGTCGCGACTGTTCGGAGTACCTGACATGGGCTCGAATCCGTCGAAGATCAAGTCTCCGCGGATATCGATAGTATAGTTCAAGATTCCAAACCTGATCTGATGGCCAGGGGAGTAGCTACCGATCTCCTCCAGGTGGCCAAGCGAGTTGGCCCGCAGGGCGAAGCCGCCGAATACAAAGATCTGTCCGGGAAGGAAAACCTCCCCCTGGACTGCTTCATTGAAGATGGTTGAACGAGCCATCGAGCCTTATCGCGAAGACACAGTGGAACTCTCAATGAAAGCACCAATGTCGGTGTCAAAACCGACGGATCTCGGGTAGGGGTTCCCGAACATTGCGTCTAAGGCTAATGGTAACAGGAGACAGGGGACACGATGTTTTACCCAGGTTCGGGCCCTCTTGATGGAAGTAATAGTCTACTTCCTGCTTGATTGATCTTGATGATATGAGTATTACAAGAGTTGATCTACCACAAGATCGTAGAGGCTAAACCCTAGAAGCTAGCCTATGATTATGATTGTTGTTGTCCTACAGACTAAACCCTCCGGTTTATATAAACACCGGAGGGGGCTAGGGTTACACAAAGTCGGTGACAGAGAAGGAGATCTACATATCTGAATTGCTAAGCTTGCCTTCCACGCAAAGGAGAGTCCCATCCAGACACGGGGCGAAGTCTTCAATCTTGTATCTTCATAGTCCAATAGTCCGGCTAAAGTATATAGTCCGGCAGTCCGAGGACCCCTTAATCCCGGACTCCCTCAGTAGCCCCTGAACCAGGCTTCAATGATGATGAGTCCGGCGCGCAGATTGTCTTCGGCCGGTTCCAACTGGAGCAGGTCGATAGCTATGCCCCTGGCCACCTGGTCAGATTTGGAAGCTTGAACTATACTGCCGACATTCGAGGAGACTTGATCTTCGACAGATTCGAACCCATGCCAGGTACACCGAATCGTCGTGACGAGCATGACTTAGATCTGCCATCGGACAGTGTTCGGGAGATTTCACCCGCGGCGGCCCCGGGAATCAATCCAGAGCATATTGCGCCTTCTGAGGACGGGTGGATGGACCCCGCCACGGGGGCCGCACACTCATTGGTGTTGGAGCCGAACACTGATCCCACCTCCTATGAGGGTGGTGCCATCGGACCCTCAGACTCGTCTCCGGCTACAGGATCCGAACCGCGAACGTCCGTGCCTATCGAATCTGATTGGGCACCGGTCATGGAGTTCACCTCCACGGATATTTTTCAGCACTCGTCCTTGGGTGATGTGCTAAACTCATTAAGGTCTCTTTCCTTGTCAAGAGATTATTGGCCGAACTATGTCCGGCTCGAGTGGGAAGCGGACGACGAAGAAATTAGTTCCCCACCCATCACCGACTTAATAGCCACTGTCGAAGACTTAACTGACGTGATTGACTTCAACTCTGAAGACATCGATGGTATGGACGATGATGCAGGAGAAGAACAGGAACCACCGCCTATAGGGCACTGGACAACCACCTCATCATATGATATATATATGGTGGTGTAACGCCCCGGATTCGATGCGCCAGGTGTCCTCCAGTTATTCATTGTTGTTTCCATGTCATTTGCTTGTGTGTTGCATTTTTCCAAGTCATCATCTGCATTTCATCTGCATGTTTTTCAAAACTTGCATCTGTTCGGGTTCCCCCGGTTCTCTCTGTTGTCCGTTCGGAGTCCAGACCTCTTGCGCGTGCCCCGTCGCCCCCTCTCAGACCTTGTTTCGTGAGCAGGAGAAAAAAGTTCTTGGAATGGACCGAGATTTCCCGAGTGGCCTTGGTATAGCACCGGTAGACCGCCCGTCAAGTTTCGTTCCATTTGGAGGTCGTTTGATGCCCCAACGGTTAACCGCGTAGGCCGAAACCTCTCTCTCTTTGCATCCTAGCACCCCTTCACCACAGCCCATGAGCCCATCTAAACCCCCTCCATGCTCTCGGTCGTTCGATCCCGATCGTGTGGGCGAAAACCGCACTCCATTTGGAGTCACCTAGCTCCCTCTACCTATAAATATGTGCAACCCTCTGCAAATCCCGGATGAACCCTAGCATTTTTCCCCTCGAGCCGCTGGACACTCTCTCCTCCACCGACGGTCACATCTGCCCCAATCCCCTGACCAACCGCATGCCGCCACGTGGAGAGCTGCGTCCCACTTCGCCGCGCCGCGCACCACCGGCCCGTGAGCTCGCAGCGGGCCCGTGCAGCCCGAACCGGCACCGCCGCCGCTCGGCCTCCCCCTCGTTC
>NC_057801.1:289159784-289181051 GCF_018294505.1 Triticum aestivum
CCTCGCTTCGGCCGTGCTCCGCCGCCCCACGCACCCGCGCGCCTCCCCGCCGCTCATCACCGCCCGGCGAGCTTCCCACCGACGCCGGCGAGCTCCCCGGCGCCGGATCCGCCTCCTCCGGCCGTCTCCCATCCTCTCCGGTAGCCACCTCGAGAATTCCGGTGTTATCGCGCCGCTGCATCAAAGTCCGCGCTCGGAACCCTAGATCTAGATCGGGACAGGTTGACCCCGATTCTTTTGTCTTTTTCTGCCATATTTTTATTGCCTTGTTCATCACATCATATCTCATCATCCATAGCTCTGTTTTGCATGTATAATACATCGAAATGTTCATCAGGATGTGCTCTTCACTTTGTGCCATTGTGCCATGCTTGTTTGAGACCATCTTTATGCCATTATCATCGTTCCAAGAGTGCTATATGATGTTAACTGCTGTCTGCTAACAGAACTTGGTGATTTGTCTTTTTCATTGCATTTTGTATGTGCATCTTATGAGCTTGATGTTGACATGAGTTTTGAGCTACATCATGCCATATTTATAGTGGTGGAATCCATGTTTTTTTGTGAGTCTTGTAGTGAGTGCATCGAGCCCATGAAGTAGGGTACTTGCTGTTGTTGTTTTGTTAGACTGAATCTGCTATATCATGATGCTATGTAAACTTGCTGCTACAAGTCATTCTATGCATAATCTGGAGATGTTCACTAAAAATGTTTTGTTATACATGTCATGCTCTATCCATCCATTCCCCTGATTGCATTTATAGCTTATGTAGATTGTTCATATCTTGCTCTCAAATTGCTAAATAATGTTGCTGTCAGCCTGTTAACATTAAGTTCAGTTTTGCCATGAGCTTTGCTAGTGATCCATGCACTCTATGAACTTGCTCCTGCCATTCTTAGATTCATAAGCATGTCTTCTTACCGTTGGTTACCTTCACCAACATGCCTACTTATTTTTGTTCCTGCCATTTCTGAATCTGTCATATCATTTGCAATGTTTGCATGGATGCTACCAAGTTTTCTGTTGATCTTTGGAATTAGTTCAGTAAGGGAGTTTTGTTATTTGTCGTTAGTATTGGAATGCCAAGCCTTTGTTTGCCATGATAAGTTCTGTAACATGTTGTTTGATAACTCTAAACATTGCAACCTGATGTTATTTCTGCCAAGTCTGGAACTATCATAATTTGCAATCTTGCCATGTCCTTTTGAGCATGTTATAGTGTTTTCTGGAGATAGCTCAGTGTTCATGTTTTGTCATGTTTACATGTATATCACGTCCATGCCTTTTGTTCTCATGTTGGGGTCCTGTAGCATATTGTTTTGATGCTTGCTAGATGCCTAGTTGTTGTTTTGGACAACTTGTCGTTTAAACTTGTATAGAGTGTATGTGTTGAACCGTTGCTCCGTTTTGAGTGTGCTCTACATGAAACTTGCTTATAATTGCATGTAGTTTCATATTATCATGTTGCATCCTGGTTTTGAGGTGGTTGCTAGATGTTTAACTTGTTTTCCTCATATCTTCTAGGCCGTAGCTCCGAATTAAATGAACTTTATATGTAACTTGACTAGAATCTCGTGTAGATCATCTTGGTGCATCTTAACTGGCTGTTTAACAACTTGAACATAAGTTTTATTCAGTTCTGGACCAATTTCTAAATTTGCATGTGAGGACTTATCGGACTTGTTATATGTTGTTTCCGGCCTCATTTAAACTTGCTTTGATGTGTTGCTCTTGTATGCATCATCTCTTGCCATGAGTAGATTCATGTAGCCTTGTCATGCATCATACTTGGTTGAGCATCATGTCATGTATATGTGTGGTGTGTTTACCATGTTGTGTGCTTCTTCTCGATAGTTCCCGTTTTGTTGCGATCATGAGGATCCGTTCGTCTACGCTTGGTTCGTCTTCCGGGCTTCATCTTCTTCATGGACTCGTTCTTCTTCCTTGCCGGATTTCAGGCAAGATGATCGTCACCTGGATCTCATTACTATCATTGCTATGCTAGTTGCTTCGTTCTATCGCTATGCTGCGCTTCCTATCACTTGTTCTTCAAGCCTCCCAATTTGCCATGTCAGCCTCTAACCTTTTCACGCTTCCTAGCAAACCGTTGCTTGGCTATGTTACCGCTTTGCTCAACCCCTCTTATAGCATTTTTAGTTGCAGGTGAAGTTGAAGATTTCTGCATGGTGGACAGGGTTATGTTGGGATATCACAATATCTCTTATTTAATTAATGCATCTATATACTAGGTAAAGGGTGGAAGACTCGGCCTTGTGCCTGGTGATTTGTTCCACTCTTGCCGCCCTAGTTTCCGTCATACCGGTGTTATGTTCCTTGATTTAACGTTCCTTACGCGGTTGGGTGATTTATGGGACCCCCTTGACAGTTCGCGTTGAATAAAACTCCTCCAGCAATGCCCAACCATGGTTTTACCATTTGCCTCACCACCACCTATACCTTTCCCTTGGGTCAGCCAACCCGAGGGTCATCTTTATTTTATCCCCCCGGGCCAGTGCTTCTCCATGTGCTGGTCCAAACCGAGCAACCTGCGGCGCCACCTCGGGGAAACTTGAGGGCTGGTTTTACTCGTAGCTTGACTTATCCGGTGTTGCCCTAAGAACGAGATATGTGCAGCTCCTATCGGGATTGTCGGCACATCGGGCGGCTTTGCTGGTCTTGTTTTACCATTGTCGAAATGTCTTGTAAACCGGGATTCCGAGACTGATCGGGTCTTCCTGGGAGAAGGAATATCCTTCGTTGACCGTGAGAGCTTGTGATGGGCTAAGTTGGGACACCCCTGCAGGTTATAAACTTTTGAGAGCCGTGCCCGCAGTTATGTGGCATATGGGAATTTGTTAACGTCTGGTTGTAGAGAACTTGACAGTTGACTTAATTAAAATGTATCAACCGCGTGTGTAGCCGTGAGGGTCTCTTTTTGGCGGAGTCCGGGGAGTGAACACGGTTTTGGGTTATGTTTGACATAAGTAGGAGTTCAGGATCACTTCTTGATCATTGCTAGCTTCACGACCATTGCGTTTGCTCTCTTCTCGCTCTTATTTGCGTATGTTAGCCACCATACTTGCTTAGTCGCTGCTACAACCTCACCACTTTACCCCTTCCTTTCCCATTAAGCTTTGCTAGTCTTGATACCCATGGTAATGGGATTGCTGAGTCCTCGTGGCTCACAGATTACTACAACAACAGTTGCAGGTTCAGGTTTATGTGATGATCATGACGCGAGAGCGATATTTACTTGTTTTGGAGTTCTTCTTCTGCTTCTTCTTTGATCAGGGGATAGGTTCCAGGCCGGCAGCCTGGGCTAGCAGGGTGGATGTCGTTTGAGCTTCTGTTTGTTTTTCATCCATAGTCGGATGTTGATCTTATGTATGTTGTATTGATGTACCCGTGTGGCATTTGTATGCCTTGTATGTATCCCCATCTATTATGTAATGTTGATGTAATGATATCCACCTTGCAAAAGCGTATCAATATGCGGTTCTATCCTTGGTGGGACCTTCAAGTCTCTTTAGGATAGTATCTCATATTGGGCGTGACAAGTTGGTAACAGAGCCTCGACCGACCATATGAGCCCCCTTGATTGATCGTTTAGTTTGGCCGTTGTCGAGTCTAGAAGAAAACTGTTTTCGGAGTCTACTTATATCGGAGAGTAGGAATTCTTGTTACTCCTCAGCCCCTTCGTCGCTCTCGTGAGGAATCTTGACATAGGTGTTTTGAATTACTTCTATTCCCCTTCAAATTTTTCTTTAGGATCATGCAGTTATTTTTCCGGTCGTTGGTTCTCATCTCTTTTCATCCGGTGCATTTCTCGTCAAGTTGACTCGGCCTCTTCATCCTTGCAAGTTCAATCCTCAGTTTGCTCTAAACGAAGTTGTTTCTCTATCCTTAGTTGTTTTCTTTTTCCCACCCACCCACCCCTTTTCATCTCGGAGTCGGAGTCCGTAATCGAGTATCCATCCTACTCGTTGCGAAGTCTTTGCTTTCTTTCCTCAATGGTTTCAACCGGTGTTTTCTCTTCAAGATATTCGTCGGTTCCCCCTTCCAAGTTGCCTTTGTTTTTCCCACCCTCCCACCCTCTTCTTCCCGGAGACTGAGTCTCTTTTGAGCATCAATTTCATTCGTGCGGAACCTCTTCAGTATTTCATAAATTATCTCAACCGGTGAATTCTCGTCTCGTTTGGCATTCATCATCTCTTTTTCTTTTCCGGTGGACTCAATTCAAGTTTTTGGTAGTGATTATATTCTTTCCCTCGACTCAAGTGTTTCCTCTTGCTCGTTCGACTCTCGCCAGTTTATCCTTCCGGAGTGCTCAAGACATCTCAGGAGATTCGTCTGTGTGTGAATTAATTCGAGGTTGTCACCTCATTCAAATATTCCAATTGTTTCGGTGCAACATCTATCTTTTCAACAATCCTTTCCAACAGTGTTTTCTTTTAGTGGGCCCTAACCCACATGTATTTTCCGAGGATCTTACCTGACTCTTCTAATTTCTCGGAGCTATTCTCAAATTCTTTTCGGAGTTTGACGTAAGAATGAATTTCATCAGTCAGATGCCATCTCCAAGATCACTTTCAAATTCTTTTCATCTTTGGTTCAACCCTTCCTCCTTTTTCATCCTCCCGGAGTATCTCAGTAACTTTCGTGATGTTTTCCGTCGTCATCTGAAGATCAAAGAAAAGGTTTTCCTCTAAATCTTGTCTGTTCTCTCGAAGATTCGTGGTTCTAGCTTCTTGTTATGCTCTCTAATTATTCCATTCGTCAGATTTTCCTTTTCTTAACCATCCAGAGTATTTCAGGAGTTGATTTCTATTTCTTTTCACCGGAGGCCATTGCTTCAGAAGAATTCTTCATGCTCACATTTCAGCTAACGTTATCCAATTATCCCGGTGCTTCGTTCAAGTATTCTTCAATCAGCTCGCGATCCCTTCGTTATCTTGTCTCTTAATCCCCTCTAGCAAATTGGTTCTTCTAATTCTTATTGGTGATCCAGTCTCTTTCATCAGTCATTTTTCGAATTTTTACGGTGGTTCCTTCAGATTCCTTTTCCTTCATTATCACTTTAAGCCATTCGTTCTTTTTAATCCTACCGGTGGTTCATGAAGACTTTCTCAAGTTTGCGATATGTCTCGTCTCAATCCTTTTCAAGAAGAATAAGTAGTATGCAAAATCCATTGCTTGTCATCAATTTAATTTGATGAAGGATAAGCATACAATAAATCTTATTTTTTTCCTCAAAGTGATTAATCCCTTCCTTCGGAGTTTGTTCTTGAGGAATAAATTCTAGTTCCAAGTGTTTTCACCTTTTCTTTTCCGGAGCTCCATGCTATTCTCGCTTAACTCGTCGGAACCTCCATCAAGTCATCGCAAGGCTTCAATATTATCCCTTTCATCCTTCAATTTTATCTCATCATCCTTTTGTTACCGGAGTTCTTCACGGTGGCTCGTCATGATTTAATTCATTCCTCAAGTGTTCATCAAGATTCTTATCGAAGGAGCTCAAGTATCTTTCCTTCTTGCTTTTAGAAGTGTAATTAATTCTCCGTATTTTTCTGAAGTGGAGTTTTGCATTTTCTTCGTTCCGCTCAGCTATTCAGACTTTTGGTTGTGGTATAATTTCACCTCAAGTTTGAGTTGTTTTTTGATAAGTCCGCAACAAGCTTATTCTTTCGTTGTTGATTTTCTCAACAATTACATTCAATGCTTCTAAGTTCTTTTCATTCAATTCTTTCAATTCTTCTGGAGGCATGGCATTGTTCATCTCGCCAAGTGCCATCTCATTGGGTGCACTTCATGTTCTAATCATTCCATTTTCAGTTGGAGTGTTGCTGAAATTCTTTTATTCATTCCTTTTCTATCTTGTTGTAACCAGAGTGGTTTCAGAGTCTATCTTGTTTCCATGAGCAGTTGATTCTCGTCATATTCGCCGTTAATCTTTTCTAACCGAGTGCTCTCGACTTTGTTCATCTTCTCTCTTGCATTCTTACTTCACCTCTTCATTTTTCTCTTCTGTCTCGTTCCTAAGATCTCGGGACGGGATCTCTTGTTAGTGGAGGAGAGTTGTAACGCCCCAGATTCGATGCGCCAGGTGTCCTCCAATTATTCTTCATTGTTGCCATGTCATTTTCTTGCGTGTTGTATTTTGCCATGTCATCATCTGCATTTCATCTGCATGTTTTTCAAAACTTGCATCCGTTCGGGTTCCCCGGTTCTCTCCATTGTACTTCGGAGTACAGACCTCTCGCGCGTGCCCCGTCGCCCCATCTCAGACCTTGTTTTGTGAGCGGGAGAAAAACAATCTCGGAATGGACCGAGATTTTCCAAGTGGCCTTGGTATAGCACCGGTAGACCACCCGTTAAGTTTCGTTCCATTTGGAAGTCATTTGATGCCCCAACGGTTAACCGCGTAGCCCGAAACCTCTCTCTCTATGCAGCCCAGCTCCCTTCACCACAGCCCATGAGCCCATCTATATCCGCTCCATGATCTTGGCCATTCGATCACGATCCTGTGGGCGAAGACCGCACTCCATTTTGAGTCTCCTAGCACCCTCTACCTATAGATATGTGCAACCCTCTCCAAATCCGGGATAAACCCTAGCATTTTTTCCTTCGCGCCGCCGAACACTCTCTCCTCCACCGACGGACACGTCCGCCCCGCTCCCCCGTCCAACCGTGCGCCGCCACGTGGCCAGCCATGCCCCACTTTGCCGCGCCCCGCACCACCAGCCCGCGAGCCAGCAGCGGGCCCGTGCAGCCCGAACCGGCGCCGCCGCCGCCCGGTCTCCCCCTCGTCCACTCCCACGCCCGCGCGCGCCGGCCGCCTCCCATCTCCACTGTCCGCCCGCCGACGCCGGCAACCCCACCGCCCATCGCCGCCTCACTCCGGCCGCGCTCCGCCGCCCCACGCGCCCGCGCGCGCCTCCCCTCCGCTCATCGCCGCCCGGCGAGCTTCCCTCCGACGCCGGCGAGCTCCCCGGCGCCAGATCCGCCTCCTCCGGCCGTCTCCCATCCTCTCCGGTGCCCACCTCACAAATTTCGGCGAGATCGCGCCACCGCATCGAAGTCCACTCTCGGAACGCTAGATCTAGTTCGGGACAGGTTGACCCCGATTCTTCTAAGTCTTTTTCTGCCATATTTTTATTGCCTTGTTCATCGCATCATATCTCATCATCCGTAGGTCCATTTTCATGTATAATATATCGTAATGTTCACCAGGGTGTGCTCCTCATTTTGTTCCATTGTGCCATGCTTGTTTGAGTACATCTTGGTGCCATTATAATCGTTGCAGGAGTGCTATATGATGTTAACTGCTGTCTGTTAACAGAACTTGGTGATTTGTTTTTTTCATTGCATTTTGTGTGTGCATCTTATGAGCTTGATGTCGACATAAGTTTTGAGCTACATCATGCCATATTTACAGTGGTGCAATCCATGTATTTTTTGTGAGTCTTGTAGTGTGTGTATCGAGCTCGTGAAGTAGGGTACTTGCTATTGCTGTTTTGCTAGGCTGAATCTGCTATATCATGATGCTATGTAAACCTGCTGCTACAAGTCATTCTATGCATAATCTTGAGATGTTCACTAAGAATGTTTTGTTATACATGCCATTATATATCTTTCCATGCCCTTGGTTGCATTTATAGCTTTCTGTAGAATGTTCATATCTTGCTCTCAAATTGCTAAATAATGTTGTTGTCAGCCTGTTAACATTAAGTTTTGTTTTGCCTTGAGATTTGCTAGTGATCCATGCACTCAATGAACTTGCTCTTGCCATGCTTAGCCTTCTTACGGTTGGTTACCTCTTCATGCCATGTATTGCTCTGTGGTGAGTGGTACAAGATCACCAACATGCCTACTTATTGTTGTTCCTGCCATTTCTGAATCTATAATATCATTTGCCATGTTTGCATTGATGCTACCATGTTTTCGGTTGACCTTTGGAATTAGTTCAGTAAGGAAGTTTTGTTCTATGTCTTTAATATTAGCATGCCATGCCTTCTTTTGCCATGATAACTTCCTGTAACATGTTGTTTGATTGCTCTAAACATTGCAACCTGATGTTATTTCTGCCAAGTCTGGAACTGTTATAATTTGCAATATTGCCATGTCCTTTTGAACATGTTATATTGTTTTCTGGAGATAGCTCAGTGTTCATGTTTTGTCATGCTTTACATGTATATCACGTCCATGCCTTTTGTTCTCATGTTGGGGTCCTGTAGCATACTGTTTTAATGCTTGCTAGATGCCTAGTAGCTATTTTGGACAGCTTGTCCTTTAAACTTGTAGAGTGTATGTGTTGAACCGTTGCTCCGTTTTGAGTGTGCTCTATATGAAACTTGCTTAGAATTGCATGTAGTTTCATATTATCATGTTGCATCCTTGTTTTGAGGTTGTTGCTTGACGTTTGAATGCATTTTGCATCAATGCCATGTTTAACTTGTTTTCCTCATATCTTCTAGGTCATAGCTCAGAATTAAATGAACTTTATATGTAACTTGACTAGAATCTCGTGTAGATCATCTTGGTGCATCTTAACTTGCTGTTTAAAAACATGAACATAAGGTTTATTCAGTTCTGGACCAATTTCTAAATTTGCATATGAGGACTTACCGGACTTGTTATATGTTGTTTCCGGCCTCATTTAAACTTGCTTTGATGTGTTGCTCTTGTATGCATCATCTCTTGCCATGAGTAGATTCATGTAGCATAATCATGCATCATACTTGGTTGAGCATCATGTCATGTATATGTGTGATGTGTTTACCATGTTGTGTGCTTCTTCTCGATAGTTCTCGTTTTGTTGCAATCGTGAGGATCCGTTCGTCTACGCTTGGTTCGTCTTCGTGGCTTCATCTTCTTCATGGACTCGTTCTTCTTCCTTGCAGGATTTCAGGCAAGAGGACCGTCAGCTTGGATCTCATTACTATCATTGCTATGCTAGTTGCTTCGTTCTATCACTGTGCTGCGCTTCCTATCACTTGTTCTTCAAGCCTCCCAATTTGCCATGTCAGCCTCTAACCTTTTCACCCTTCCAAGCAAACCATTGCTTGGCTATGTTACCGCTTTGCTCAGCCCCTCTTATAGCGTTATTAGTTGCCGGTGAAGTTGAAGATTGCTCCATGGTGGACAGGATTATGTTGGGATGTCAGAATATTTCTTATTTAATTAATGCATCTATATACTTGGTAAAGGGTGGAAGACTCGGCCTTATGCCTGGTGTTTTGTTCCACTCTTGCCGCCCTAGTTTCCGTCATACCGGTGTTATGTTCCTTGATTTTGCGTTCCTTGCGCGGTTGGGTGATTTATGGGACCCCCTTGACAGTTCACGTTGAATAAAACTCCTCCAGGAAGGCCCAACCTTGGTTTTACCATTTTCCTCACCACCACCTATACATTTCCCTTGGGTCGGCCAACCCGAGGGTCATCTTTATTTTAGGCCCCCCCGGGCCAGTGCTTCTCTAAGTGCTGGTCCGAACCAAGCAAGCTGCGGGGCCACCTTGGGGAAATTTGAGGGATGGTTTTACTCGTAGCTTGATTTATCCAGTGTTGCCCTGAGAAGGAGATATGTGAAGCTCTTATTGGGATTGTCGGCACATCAGGCGACTTTGTTGGTCTTGTTTTACCATTGTCGAAATGTCTTGTAAACTAGGATTCCGAGACTGATCGGGTCTTCCTGGGAGAAGGAATATCCTTCTTGACCGTGAGAGCTTGTGATGGGCTAAGTTGGGACACCCCTGCAGGGTATAAGCTTTCGAGGGTCGTGCCCGCGGTTATTTGGTAGATGGGAATTTGTTAACGTCCGGTTGCAGAGAACTTGACACTTGACTTAATTAAAATGCATCAACCGCGTGTGTAGCCGTGATGGTCTCTTTTCGGCGGAGACCGGGAAGTGAACACGGTTTTTGGGTTATGTTTGACGTAAGTAGGAGTTCAGGATCACTTCTTGATCATTGCTAGCTTCACGACCGTTTCGATTGCTCTCTTCTCGCTCCTATTTGCGTATGTTAGCCACCATACTTGCTTAGTCGCTGCTGGAACCTCACCACTTTACCCCTTCCTTTCCCATTAAGCTTTGCTAGTGTTGATACCCATGGTAATGGGATTGCTGAGTCCTCGTGGCTCACATATTACTACAACAACAGTTGCAGGTTCAGGTTTATGCGATGATCATGATGCAAGAGCGATGTTTATTTGTTTTGGAGTTCTTCTTCTGCTTCTTATTCGATCAGGGGATAGGTTCCTGGCCAGCAGCCTGGGCTAGCAGGGCGCATGTCGTTTGAGCTTCTGTTTGTGTTTCATCCGTAGTCGGATGTTGATATTATGTATGTTGTATTGATGTACCCGTGTGGCATTTGTATGCCTTGTATGTATCCCCATCTATTATGTAATGTTGATGTAATGATATCCACCTTGCAAAAGCGTATCTATATGCGGTTCTATACTTGGTGGGACGTGCGAGTCTCTTTAGGATAGTATCGCATATTGGGCGTGACAGGTGGACACCCCCAAAGAAGGCGATGGAGACAAGGCAACGGAAGATAACCCCTTGGAGAAGCAATCTAGGCAACGGCGTCATAGGCGCCGCTCCAAGCCCCGCCATAGCAAAAATAGTGATACCGGCACAAGAGATGATAACAATCCAGATGGTGCCGAAGACGAAAACAATTCTGGCCCGTCTAGTTTGGACCACATAATCGACCGTGCACGCCAAATTCATGGCACCCCAGGAACACCAGCCAATCATACCAACAGAAATGCTGGGTCTTCAGACAAGCTGGCAGGTCAGATGCCGAAAACAAGGGGAAGGGGTCTCAAAGCAACGATGACGACGAGGAGCCCCGATCACCGAATACAGGAGGACGGAAGAAATACCCTCCCCAGGTGAAAACGGTGAATATGATATACGCAAGCCACATTCCCAAGTGGAAACATGCACTAAGGGACGTCTATGCAATGGAGCCAGTCGACCCAAAGTTTAACCCATGGTCCTCTTGCCGGATCACTTTCGATCGCAGGGACCATCCTACCAGTATCCGTCATGCCGGTTCGGCCGCACTGGTCCTCGAACCCATCATTGATGGGTTCCACCTCACACGAGTACTTATGGACAGTGGCAGCAGCCTGAACCTGCTATACCAGGATACAGTGCGCAAAATGGGCATCGACGCCTCAAGGATCAAGCCCACAAAAACCACCTTCAAAGGTGTCATATCAGGTGTGGAGGCCTGTTGCACGGGCTCAATCACATAGAAGTGGTCTTCGGATCTCCGGACAATTTCCGAAGCGATGAGTTAATCTTCGATATCATCCCCTTCCATAGTGGTTATCATGCCCTACTAGGACGAACCGCATTTGCTCGATTCAATGCGGTACCGCACTACGCATACCTCAAGCTCAAAATGCCAGGACCTGCGGGGTTATAACAGTCAATGGAAACACAGAATGCTCGCTCCGCACAGAGGAGCACACTGCGGCCCTCGGAGTAGAAGTACAAAGTAGCCTTCTTAGGCAGACCGCCAATCCGGCGATAAAGACCCTGGACACCGTCAAGCGAGTCCGGAGTACCCTGCAACAGGATCGTCCGGCATGCCCAGAGCTCGACTAGCAATTCGGCCTTCGTCCTAGTCCCAACCAAGCAGTGAAATTTGTGCCGCGCGTACATAATTACGCACTCAAAATACCATGGGCATGGGCGGAGGCACGGCCACGACGCGTTCTATGAAGCGCCTCAACCACCCCAGGACCCGTATTCCTTCATCATTTTCTTTCTTTCAAGATCCTATGTTCTGGAAGCCCTTTCAGGTATCCGGATTATCGGACTCATCACCTTAAGGAAAACCCAAGAAGACAAGAAGCTGGAGCATATAAGGGAATACTCAGGTGGTCTCTGATAACGATCGTTATACCTGTTTTACAAACCCACATGCAGCTTACCCTTGGCTAGGACATGTCAAATAGTCCCATTTTGTTTATCGCACTACTTGTATACATACGCTTTGACGTATTATTTAAATAACAATGGGAAAATAGACAACGTCAGCTTATTATTACACTTTCTTTATGTTTTCCCTCGGCGGCTTATTCACGACAAACCGCACCCGTACACTTTGGTACATTTAGTTCGCCAGGGGCCTCAGTGTACCCCATAACATGGCAAGAAAAGTCCGAACACTTTCGACAGTGCGGCACCCCGAACTTATAGCATTATATGCATCACCTCCGAATCATGTCTTGGGTCAATAGTTGGGTTTGCCCGGCTCCTATGTTTTGGTACCTTATGTTCTTCTATATCGGCTAAGGTAGCGTAGGGAGAACTACTGTGATTGTGTCCCGGTTCTTCCGGATGAGCACCTCAGTAGAGAAAGCCGAAAACTGACTGTCATGATAAGGCAAGAGCTCGTCGCTGTTCGAGAGGACTCAAATCTTTAAAGATTTTTTCTGCTTTAGGCGAGGAATCGGCCTCATCCAATTTAGGCATGTATAGCGCCCCGAGTCCGGCCTTCCGGATACTAGGGGCTTTGCCAAAATTTAAAAATGTAGACTTCTATGGCCAAGTGAGAGCCATAAAGCCATATAGTCTGTTTGCCTTGTTCGCGGCGCTAAACATCTCCTTAAAAGGACAACTTTTTTGGATAAAGAGTGTTTATATTTATCTCGAACACCCCAGTACTAGCTACATGGGGGCAGAAGCCAACGACTGGCCAACTCTCAAGATTTTATAAACAGTCGCATAGAAGGTAATATTTTAAATTAACAAGCGCCATATGGCGCAAATGAACTAGTTTTCATATTACAGTATGACATGAGTACATTCATTCAAATATTACATCCTTAGTACATTCAGCCACCATAAGGCGGGCACCCTTAATGACATTGTCATAGTACTGTTCGGGGTGGCGATGCTCCTTTCCCTTCGGCGGCCCCTGTGTCACCAGCTTCTCGGCATCCATCTTCCCCCAGTGCACTTTCGCACGGGCCAAGGCCCTGCGTGCACTCTCAATGCAGACGGACCGCTTAATGACTTCAAGCCGCGAACATGCATTTACCATCCGCTTGACAAGGCCAGTTCCGCCGCCTTGTGAAGTTTGACCAGTTGCTTCAACAGGTCGCTCAAGGGCATTGGTTGTTCGACCCCAATACACTGGGACCAAAACAGCTTATCCATCAAGCTCCCTTCCTCAGCCTGATACAACTCTGCGGCATTAGAGATGCTTGCGGCAGATCTCTGAATGCTCCTGGAGAACTCCAAATTCGGGTAAGTAAAAGGAAAGTCTCCTTCACATGCTTGCTTTGCATAATGAAAGCCTTACCCGCAGCTATCTTCTTGGCCACCTCAATTTCCTGGAGGGCCTTCTGGGCTTCGACCTTGGCGTGTTGTGCACTCTGACGGGTCTTCGCAAGCTCCGACTCTTGTGTCTTGGAGTCACGCTCCAAGGACTCGAATTTTTTGACGAAATCCTGGAGCTCTTGCTGCACCTCATCAAACCAAGCCTCTTGTTTTTTGCGCTCGGTGCGGTCCTTGTCTGCTTTGTCTTCGGCCTCGGACAACGCCTTCTTAAGGGCTGCCACTTCGGTCATGGCCCCTAGTAAAATTCATTGTGCCTCTATTAGCATCAATGATTTTTTCCTTTATATAACATTTAGACGGGTTATCACTTGCCTTTGTTCTCCTTGAGTTGCCTCTTCACGAGGCCGAGCTCTTCTTCGGCCCGTACCATGTTCTGCCTTAGTCCGGAGACCTCCGCAGTGGCGGCAGCGGCGGCCAGCAGCGATGCCTGCTTATTCACATAGACATAATATGATTAGACTCCTAGGAATAATATTTGATCCTCTGTTCGACCTTTCTTTCCGAACACCAAACAGAGCATCTGGGGCTATTGTCTATATTGTGATACTTCCTCATAATTTAATTACTTACCTCAAAGCCTGTCAAGAGGCTGGCGCAGGCTTTGGTCAATCCGCTTTTGGCGGACTAAACCTTCGCAATCACAGTACTCATAAGAGTATGGTGTTCTTCATAAAGGGAAGCACTCTGAAGCACTTCCACCAAGTTATCCGATGCCTCTGGATGGACAGAGGTCATTAGCACAGGCGGCTTGCCCCCCTTAGCGAGGGGTTGCCTGCTGAATCCGGAACCACTAGAGGTTCTGGCGCAGTATCCGGCTGGCGGCCAAGCTTACTACTACCCCCCTCATCAGAATCCATGGGGATCTTCCCCCCCATGAGCCCGGCATCGGGGGTTTCGCCTTGAGGCGCCTCCAGAACTATCTCTCCCTGGCCCGGAATCCTCTGAGACAACACTTGGAGTGGGGGCCCGGGAGTGGAGGCCGTCGGGAGCGAACAACTGTTCATCGCCGACGAGCTCAAGGACCCATCTGAGGAGGATAAGTCGATGCGGGATTTCGACGGACTGCACAAATATATTTTGACATAATAAGAAGCTATAAAGATAAAACATGCCAGAAGAATTATGGTATCCGGATACTTACGACTTCGCCGGGGGCTTGTCCCTAGGTAGCCACTCCTCGTCGCTATAGGCGGCTGTTGTGGAGTGGTCCGGAGGGAGGGTCCTTCGCTTCTTGTACCCTTCGGCCTCCCCAGATGGGGCGGCCTTCCTTTTCTTCTCCCCCTTGGCGGTGTCAAAACCGGCGGATCTTGGGTAGGGGGTCCCGATCTGTGCGCCTTAGGCTAATGGTAACAGGAGGCAAGGGATACAATGTTTACCCAGGTTCAGGCCCTCTCGATGGAGGTAAAACCCTACTTCCTGCTTGATTGATATTGATGATATGAGTAGGACAAGTATTTATCTACCATGAGATCGTAGAGGCTAAACCCTAGAAGCTAGCCTATGATGGTTATGATTGTGATCGTCCCTCTAAGGACCAACCTCTCCAGTTTATATAGACACCGGAGAGGGCTAGGGTTTACATGGAGTCAGTTACAAAGAAGGAAATATAATATCCGGATCGCCAAGCTTGTCTTCCATGCAAAGTAGAGTCCCATCCAGAGACGGGACGGAGTCTTGAGTCTTGTATCTTCACGCTCCAACAATCCGGACAGAGCATATAGTCCGGCTGTCTGGATACCCCCTAATCCAGGACTCCCTCAGTAGCCCCTGAACCAGGCTTCCAAGATGATGAGTCCGCCACGCAGTTTTGTCTTCGGCATTGCAAGGTGGGTTCCATCTCCGAATACTCCAAAGTACCTGTTACGACGAATGGTGTCCAGCTTCCCATCAATGTTGTAATCCTCGGCTACTGTGCCTCAATAATGACCATCTCCATGTGTCGTGCGAATGCGAGGAGCCGAGGCATTTTTGCATTTTCCACCCCCGGTCTGGCAGGCTAACCGTCTATTTGAAGAGACGGGGATTCTCATATCCAAACCTCACCATCTTCCTTTGAGCAAGCATCCAACAGAGCGCTCCGGAAAGACCATTCCGACATGGCCGGTCGCTGCAACTCTTCTTCTCACTCTCCTCGCTTGAAGCCGGGAGACTGGGAAGAGTTTTCAGTTCCTCATAGTCGTTTGATAGAGTTACAAACCCAAGGGTTCCTCCCACCGGCGTTCATGGTCCCCATCTGAGCCGGAATAGCCACCTATAATGGCGAGGAGCAAGGGGAGGGATCTCCCAATCCTTCCCCAGAGGAGTGAATATGCCTCATCCCGCATCTGCTAAGGGGCGTCGGGTTTCCTATCCACCCATTTCTTCGCGGGCTCCTGGAGTTCTACGGCCTCCAGTTGCACAACTTCACCCCTACCTCCATGTTGCATATAGCAGGATACGTTGCCCTTTGTGAGCTATTTCTAGGCTGCGAGGCTCACTTTGGTTTATGGAAGAAGTTGTTCTGC
Organism: Triticum aestivum; assembly: GCF_018294505.1. Taxonomy (NCBI): domain Eukaryota; kingdom Viridiplantae; phylum Streptophyta; class Magnoliopsida; order Poales; family Poaceae; genus Triticum; species Triticum aestivum. The sequence goes on from NC_057801.1 coordinate 289,175,653, forward strand.
GTTGTCCCCCGCAACCAGGGAGAATCCCTATGTCAAGTGGGCGGAGCCGAAGTATGGCGCATCGCCGAGACCGGATACCTATCCGGTACTCCCAAGAAGGCACCGGAGAACTGGCCTTCGGAGTGGTTTTATGTCAATGACGTTCCCCTTCCGAATCCAGTCCATATTGGTCTCCCTAAGTTCAATATCGCTCCGCGGAAGGCATGTCGAAGCTGGCGCCCTCGGGGCCCCCAAGAGGAGGATTCCAGAGAAATACACTTTCTGATGAGCAGGATAAAGTTACTGGCCAAATCCGGGCTGGCGATAGTCGAGGTCATGGCAATATGCATAATGCGGGGAGTGCAGCCGCTTCAATATCGGGGGAAGCCCATGTGGTATTTCAATGGGGAAGATGATGCCACCCGCTGTGGCCGTAAAGGTCCGGACTCTGCCATGGCTCTGGCGAGGATATTGTCTGATTTATACAAAGGGGAGGAGGAAGAATTCCTTCATATTAAACCACGGGATGGATTCTCCATGTACAACCCCCCAAGCTGGGTAAGTCATCATTCTTTTCCCCGCTTCCCTTATTGTGGCGCTCTTTGCTAAGATTATCTGCCTCGATATTTCCGAGCAGGAACTGAGGAGGGCCATAGAAGGAATCTCCAGCCCTTCCCCGCAACCAGAGGATCCTGGAAGGGCCCTCGACCCAGGACTCAAAGAAGATCCAGATATTACTGTGGAGCTCGTCGACGGGATATTTTATCAGGCGAGATGCGATGGCGCCTCAATGGCTATTATAGCCGACTATCCCGGACTACTACCTACGTCACGTGTGAGCCAAGCCGAAAACCCTATCCTCTGAAGAGGACTCCTTTCTGATGTCATGCCTTACACCTGAAGTGTCGTGTTTTTGCAGAGACGACGGTCAAAGCGCGGGGCCGAGCCCCTAGGGATCCGTAGGCAATGGGCGTCCGGATCGAGCAGGCTTAAGAGGAAGGCGGTTAGGGCCGAAACGCCGCTACAGAGGTAAGGTAAAAACATGTTCTGTGATTATTGTATTTGCAATGTAACAACGCCCTTCGTGTCCTGGCAGGAAGAGGAGTAGCCGGACTCTATCCGGGTATCCTGCCAATCATGCCTCCACCAGCCGGATTCCAGAACCGGCTTCGAGAGAGGAGGTGGACGTGGGGCCGATGCCGCATTGTCCTCCGACAGAGGATGCGGATATGCTCTCCGCCATGAATTCCAAAGTAGAGAGCGCCATGAATCACCGGCGCCGGCGGGCCGTACTTCGCAACAACATCTTTTCTGAAGAGGCATTTAATGCTTTCAATTCGGAAGACGCATACATCCAAGCTGCTCAAGGCGGGCTTGCCTGAGTGACGAACTAGTATACCAAAGATATACGGGTAAGAAAATTTGATAAGCATGTATAGCAGTAGCCCCTGAGACTTGAAACGGTTGGAACAACTATTTTAAGGATCAATTTATGCACAGGTCCTTGTAGATAAGAATGAGAAATTGTCTCGGGAACTGGAGGAGTGAAAGGCCCAGCTGAGGGCCACGGTTGCCAAGTTAGAGGAATCCCAGAAGGCCTCATCCGGTAACATTTGTCTCATTTGTACGAAGATGTACCAGTTTGTAAGTGGCTCGTATGATAAGTCTAACAGAAAATGCTGCAGACAATCTCGGGGTGAATCCGAAGTTTGTAGGAGATAACGAGTCGCATCTCCAAAGGCAGCTGAAAGCTGGCGAGCGTATTCTTACGCAAGTTAGGCAGGAGAAGAACAATCTTTAAGATGCCAATGTCCGGCTGGAGGTTGAACTAAAAGATGTTCGCGCTCAGCTGGCGGAATCCGTAAAGGAGAACAAAATGCTTCGTCGTGGCATTTATGGTAAGTGCCTAGACGAACTGTAGTACAACTTGGCGAGGAAGCATATTGAAAGAATTTTTATTTGTAGGTATGTTGATGGCCCGCCCTGAGGAGGAGATCCCCGCGTCTGCAGGAGATTTACTGCAAGACCTCTCACAACTCCATGAGCGAGCTCGACAGGTGATGCAGGACCTTGCTTAGGCCTTGTGGCCATCAACCTTCCTGCCGAAGGACATGGCGGAGCTTGTGGATATGCTTCAAGGAGCACGGCGGCGCTTCCAATTGTGGAAGATGTCAGCCTGTCGACAAGGTGCAAGAGAAGCATGGGCTATGGTGAAGACGCGCTACACTAAGCTGGACCCGAACCATATGGCCGAAGTTGGACCGGCGGGGCCAGATGGGCAAGAAATTCCCGTGAGTCTGGTGTATGACCAGGTAGCATAAGCCGCAAATTATTCCCAACACGATTTTAAGCTAGATAGCCTGTTGGATGGTATAGAGGAGGAATATAGTCAGTCCAAGTGACTGTGTAATTCAATGGACATAAGTAGTCCCTAGTCGGATTAAAATCATTTGTCATGGTGGACCTTTTCGCTTTAGCCCCCGGATCCTACAGTCCGGGGTGTATCCGAATACCCGCTCAGTTATACAGAACCGGGGTATGCATGGAAACCAGGCGTAGGGGTCATAAGTGCTTGAACAGACAAGTACCCAACTAGTTATGTTATATTACATGGATAGTAAGAAACATCTTCGAGGGAGAATAGTTCCGTTAGGTGTTCCTTTCCCTGGGTACGCATGTGACGATGCACATGTCCGGACTGCGAACAAGGACGCAGGATACAAAACTTCTGGGGATTCACATTGTAATAAACGAAAACATCTTTTGTTCACCGACTGAATATTCCCTTAAGAACGCTAGCTTTAGGCTTCACCCAGTCTGAGGTACACATCCGGCTTAACCGGCAGTAACAATCGCCCTTATGCCCTAGCAGAATTAACGGGAACGTAGGGCATAAACACAAGAGCCAGGTAACCCAGCATGGCCACATCTTAAGTCATATCGATGCATATAATGGTGAAGAAAAGGCACATATGAAAAAGAACGCATATGTGATGGGCGAAAAGGCGTTAGAGTAATTATATTTAGCTTCCGTATAGGAAGCCCCGAGGTATTGCGTACACACATAGTGCGGCCGGAGTGATCCGGGCGTCCGCACTGTATTAAATACTTTGTGTGAAGAGGAAAAAAGGTCGAGAAAGGAAGAGGGAGGGAGCATAATTTAAAAGGAGGGGGGTAAGGAGACGAACCCCGAGTTCGGCGCTAGGCGTAGAATCTCCGGAGTCTGGCCGCGTTCCATGGGTTCGGCTCGAGTCTGTTATCGGATGCATGAGAACTTTATCAATGACGAAGGGACCTTCCCACTTGGGTTTGAGCTTGTCCTTCTTCTTCTCTGGTAGGCGTAGAACGAGTTCGCCAATATTATAGGTTTTGGCCCGCACTTCTCTGCTTTGGTATCGTCGAGCCTGCTGCTGATAGAATGCGGAACGGGCTTTTGCGATGTCGCGCTCCTCCTCCAGGGCATCTAAGTTATCCTGCCGATCTAACTCGGCTTCCTTCTCTTCGTACATGCGTACGCGAGGCGAATCATGTATTATGTCGCAGGGTAGTACTGCTTCCGCTCCGTACAGCATAAAAAATGGTGTATATCTGTTGGTGCGATTCAGCGTGGTCCGCAGCCCCTAGAGTAAGGAGTCGAGCTGTTTGAACCAGTGCGTGTCCGACTCTGTCAAGGATCACACTAGTCTGGGTTTGATGCCGCTCATAATGAGACCGTTTTCACGTTTGACCTAGCCGTTTGTTTGGGGATGGTAGATGGAGGCGTAATCGATCTTAATGCCCATGTTGCCACACCAGGTTTTCACTTCATCGGCTGTGAAGTTTGAGCCATTATCAGTGATGATGTTGTGGGGGACGCCGTATCGGTGTACAACCCCGGATATGAAGTCTATCACTGGTCTGAATTCGGCCGTTTTGACTGGTTTAGCTTCTATCCATTTGGTGAACTTGTCTACCATGACCAATAAGTATTTTTTCTTATGGCTTCCCCCTTTAAGCGATCCGACCATATCTAGCCCCCGGACCGCAAAGGGCCATGTGATGGGGATTGTTTGGAGAGCAGTAGGGGGCATATGACTTTGATTGGCAAAGAGCTGGCAACTGACGCAGTGTTGGACAAGGTCCTGTGCGTCTGATCAGGCTGTCGGCCAATAAAAGCCTGTATGGAAGGCCTTGCTGACTAGTGCTCGAGCCGCAGCGTGGTGCTCGCCCAGTCCGGCATGGATTTCGGCCAAGAGATGCCGCCCTTCCTCTTCGGAGATGCACCTTTGGAGCACTCTGGTCGCACTTTTCTTATAGAGTTCCCCTTCATGGACTTTGTAAGCCTTAGAATGCCGCACGATGCAACGTGCTTCATTCTGGTCTTCGGGTAGCTCTTTCCTATTTAGGTAGGCCAAGAAAGGTTCAGTCCACGAGGCGATTACAACCATGATTTCTTGGGCCGAAGATGTTATTTCGGTGGTGGAGCCTCCGATTATGTCTGATGGTTCTGAATCTGGGGGTGTATACGGATCCATACTAGTGCTGCCGGACTCCCCTTCCCATACCACAGACGGCTTGAACAACCTTTCTAGGAATATGTTAGGTGGGATAGGGTCGCGTTTAGCGCCGATGCCGGCGAGGATATCTGCCGCCTGATTTTTTTCTCGAGCCACGTGGTGGAATTCGAGCCCCTCGAACTGAGCTGTCATTTTGAGGACGGCGTTACGGTAGGCCGCCATTTTCGGATCCTTAGCATCAAAGTCTCCGTTTATTTGTGATATTGCGAGGTTTGAATCCTCGCGCACCTCCAGGTGTTGAATGCCCATAGAGACTGCCATCCGAAGACCGTGCAACAGAGCCTCGTTGTCAGGACCCCGACTCGATGTCACATCGATCTAGCCGGTAACACCTCATATCACTTTGCGGCCTCACGCACGGTATCCCCACGGGTGTCGCCTTACCTTTGCCCGGGACCGTTTGCGCCTTTTGGCTCACGTATATGATAGTGTCGCTAGCATCCATATGATAAAGAGCCCGGGCTGACATGACTAGTCGTAAACCCAAAGTGGCACAGACTTACAGGGACAGGCATCCATGACCCAGCTTCGAACGTGTCGGTTATCAGCAAGTGGGTCCGGGCTGTAGCACTGGGCTAGCAGGACTCCGGTAAACCGGGCTGTAGCGGGCTAACAGGACTCCGGTACTCAAAGCGTGACATTTCCCCGAAGGGACAGACACAGGAACGAAGAAGGACACATGCCGGCCAGCCTAAGTGTTCCAGAGCAGTAGCAAGCTACCATGGCTCAGCGGTAACACTAGGAGACATTTCCCGGTAAGAGAGGCTACTAAAGATAAACAACTAGATAGTCAGATCCCACACATACCAAGCATTTCAATCATACACACAATATGCTCGATATGTGCAAATACAACGAAGCATC
>NC_057801.1:289181636-289183145 GCF_018294505.1 Triticum aestivum
TAGTAGCTGATTCTTAAATCACACATACAGATCTCAGTGCTTAAGGTCGGCTTCAATGAAACAACCCACCATGTACTCCTACATGGCCTCTCATCGATACCTTTACCAAATCGTGTTCACCACACCACTCTCATTACTGACATAACATTTCACTCTAGCCCATCACCCAGATGAACCAGACCTGACACGACTCTAAGCATAGCAGGCATAGCAAGGTAGGAACAACACATACATATGGCTCAATCAACTCCTACACATGCTAGTGGGTTTCATCTAGTTACTGTGGCAATGACAGGTCATGCAGAGGAAATGGGTTCAACTACCGTAGCACACAGCAGTTTGAAACGCGTTGTCTTAATGCAGTAAAAGAGAGCAGGAGCGAGAACATGGGATTGTATCGATATGATCAATGGCTGGTTGCTTGCCTGATGGTTCGATGCACGGATACGGTTCTTCGTTAGGGTAATCACGGTACTCCTCGGAGGCAGAACCTGTCGCAAGGACATCGATACACAACATCACCAAACAATGTGCAACAATATGATGCATGCATGAAACATGGCAATATGAGTGTGTTGGGCTAATGCAACTAAAACCAGAAGGGTTTGAACAAATTTGAATCAAGGATTCAAATTTCAAATTCAAATATGGCCTTTTAAAGTGCTTTTCCTTGTTCTGCTTGAAACATCAACTTAACTTGTTTGATCATGCATGAAAATAGTACAGATGGATAGATTGGATTTTTCTGATCATTTTTCATATATAATTTGTCCAATTTGGAGTTACAGAATAAAAGTTATGAATTTTTGAAGTTTAAATAATATTCTGGAATTTCCTGATTTAAATTAAATCCAGAAATTATAATTATTGCGCCAGCATGACGTCAGCATGACATCAGTGGTCAACTGCGGCTGTCTGGGGTCAAACCTGACGTGTGGGGGCCACACGTCAGTGACAGGGGGGTTTAACAGGGTTAAATTAATCCTAATTAGGGATTAGTGGCGCTGGGGCCCACTGGTCAGTGTCAGGGGGTTAACTAACAGTGGTTAGCGCTAATCCTAATTAGCTACAGGGCTGGGCCCACCTGTCAGGGACTCAGGGGGGTCCTGCCGTTCTTGGGCTCGTTGGAGAGCTCTTGCTCCCGCGCGTCGAACGGTGGTGGTGGCCGAGCCTGGGGTGGCCGGTACCGTCGACGGCGAGCTCGTGAGCGGCGGCCGGAGTTCGGGTGCGGTCGGAGTCGGCGTTGCAGGGGGTTTGGGGAGGCGTTGGTGCGTGCTGCGTGCTCCTAGTGAGGCGTGGAGCATGATAGTGTGCTCGGTTGGGCGCTACGGTGACCGTGGCCACGACGGCGACATCGCCGGCGGCGTGGAGCTCTCGGCCAAGGTGGGGCTAAGGCCTAGAGGTCGAAAGAGACCAAGGGAGAAGGGGGAAACGACTCGGGGGCTCACCGCGGTTGCAGTGGGCGTCGAAGCGGGCTCGGAGACGCGCTGGAGACGGCGAATTCGACGG
>NC_057801.1:289183669-289184201 GCF_018294505.1 Triticum aestivum
CCGAAGAGGGGAACGGCGACGTGGCGGCGATGCAGGGCTTCCGGAGGCCCGTGAAGCGGTGGGGAGGAAGAGGGGGTTGTGGCGGAGCTTCTGAGCTAGTCGGGGGAGCGAGGGGTGGCCGGAGACGGCTGCTATGGCGAACGTCGGTGACGGTGGGGTTCGGCTGTGTGAGAGAGAGAGCGAGGGAGAGGAGGGAAGAGCCGAGGGCGAGTGAGAGAGAGCAGGGGGGGCGTGGCGTCGTCCAGGGGCATCGAGGCGAGGAGGGGAGGGCAGGCAGGCAGGGAGAGAGGTGGCGTGGCGCGGTGGCGCGCGCGCGCGCCGGCCACACTCCCCTCCCTCTGTCGGGACGAAGACGACAGAGGAGGGAGACGGGCTGGGCCGCCTGCTGGCTGGGCCGGCCAGCTGGATGGGCTGCACAGGGAGGAGCCCAGGTAAGCTTCTCCCTTTTATTTTTTTTCTGTTTTCTAATTTCTGACATTTGTTTTGATTTAAATAATATATTAAATCATTTATTTAACTTATGCCAATTTTT